>NW_010315981.1:0-13118 GCF_000700745.2 Antrostomus carolinensis
GATTGCTTAACTGATCCCTAACCCAGTCCCTATCAACCAAGGCAGACTCCTCCTTTACCCTGACTTCTTCTGGGGCCTCAGTGGTCTGGGGCTCCTGAGGACAGTCTCCAGCAGTGTAGACAGAGACAAAGAAGGCATTCAGTAACTCTGCCATCTTTGTATCCTCTGTCACCAGGGCACCCACCCCATTCCGCAGTGGCCTACATTGCCTCTAGTGTTGGCTCTGTCTGCAGTGTGTTTGAAGAAGACCTTTTTGTTGTCCTTGACCTCTCTTGCAAGGCTTAATTCCAAGGAGGCCTTAGCTTTCCCAGTTGCCTCCTTACAGCCTCTGACATCAGTCTCCCAAACAAGACATACTTCTTCCTGTTTCCAAGTGATACAGATACAAATTGCTCCATGTGATGCACAGAAGTGGAGAATCGGCTACAGAAGACCATACGCATTCAGCTACCCTCTGGCAGATGATTTACTTCATAAGAACATCAGAAGGACTCTGCCGGCACTTCTGGTGGTGCCCAAATGCAATGCTTTTAGGAAGCACAAACAAACATGGCCACCTTGTGTGGTCTGCTCTCCTCATCAACGCCCAGCATACACAAGTGTTGTATTAGGCATGTGAGAACACGCACCTCTACTTGTTTCCTTTGCTATCTGTTTTATTAAATTATTGTCCCTTTTTAATTGTTTTTACTATATTTTTTTCTTGTTGTTCTTAATTTATACTGTCTGTCCCCACTCTCTCCTGAGGCAGCAAATTCTAGAAGTTCTTACTCCCTAAAGAAGCACTTTGTTTTATGCTGATCCTCTACTGTTTTCATTAAGCATTTATTCTGTGGTCTGATGAACAGCTGCACCATATGCAGTTTATCCACCACTTTTACATTTTTGAAAACCTTCTCATTCTTCTCTTCAGACTAAAGAGTCTTAACTCTTCATAAGGAGCTGCACCACATGCTTGATCATTTTTGGTGCCCTTCTCTTTACCTTCTTTAATTCTGCTATATACTTGAGATACAATGACCAGAACAGAACACAGGACATGGCTGCTCAAAGGTTTTATGTGCTGGCAAAACATTGCCTTGTCTGGTTTTCAGTACCCTTCATGATGATACTCATCTTCTCTTCAACAATAGCAGCAGAATTCATGATAACTTTAAGTTTTGTAATAAAAAAATTTTTGTAGTTAGGTTTTAAAATTCTTATTTATTCAGTAAACCAAAATGTAAAACATATTAACACTTCAGGTTTTAAAATTCTTATTTATTCAGTAAACTAAAATGTAAAACATACATTAACGTTTCAGTGCTTTATTACTTCTAGAATCATATTCAGGAATTGTCTGGAATTTTGAGTGCTCAGTACAAACTGAGCCATTCTTCAGGGGAAATAATAATTTTTAAGTTTATGTTTCTTGTAACAAGCAAAAATAATGAACAAGTACATATTATAAAACTCAGACCACTTAAAGAAACTTGACATTATTTGTATTTCAATTTATTTTCTGAAATGAATTATTAAATATGACTCTTAAATTGATTCTTTTGATTAAAAAAGACAAAATACAGTTCCTTCATGACTTTTAAAAATTTCTCAGTCAGCTTCTCTGTGAAAAATAGAGGTTTTTCTTGGCTAATTTAGACTGTATGTATTTTATGTTCTGCAGGCAAGCTCAAAAGACACTGGATATGTGTATGCAGCAATACATCACCGCCTTGTGGCACTGCGAAGCTTTGCTGAGCAAGAGCCAGATGCTAACCAAGTAGACACAGAGCCAGAAATAGCTTTTCAGCCATTAAACTGTGATAGCGATGATGAAGATGATGAAAAAATAACTCAAGTGAGCAGCAGTGGATCTGGTAAGCAGCAATTTTCCTGGGAATGCTGTAATCCTTTCAGGGTATTTTCTTGTAAGCAGTTAATATTGTACTTTTTTTTTTTTTCCCCTCATGCTGACTATAATTTTCATCTGTTAGAGATACCCCTTTTCAGGTAGAAGAAGGTAATTCCTTTTAGTATTTTGACTTACTGCTGTTAAAATGCAATGTTTTGCCAGATGATTTATCTACACATTTATAGCAGTGGAATACTCTTTTGACAAAAGGCTGAAGGTTAAGAAATGTTAATATCGTCAAGCTTTACCTAAAGGTTTCTTCAGTACATTTAAGTACAAATGACTAGAGGTATTGAGATAATAGCTGTCACTGGAGTGAGTGAAAGCTGAGTCCGCTCACATCAGTGCTTAGGTAGTTACTAGTGGCTTCAAGCATAATGCGTTTACTAAGGTATTTATTATGCAGTGGTTAGCTTCATTTAAAACATTGATTCTTGACCAGCTGTAACAGCTGTCTCACTAGGAAATTGGCAGGTCAAGATTTACTCATCAGTTTTGCCAGCTTTCTTCAACAAAACAAAAATGTAGGCTCCTCAAAGTGAAGCATGCGACTAAAGATATAAGGGGCAAGCTGCTGACTTAATCCTACTCTAGAAGCTCTTAATACAGCTCACAACAAGGCTGGGGTCACATTTGCAGAGAGCAAAGGAGAAACAGCTGTCAGACTTAAAAGCTCTTCTGTCTTAGCAAAAGACAAGCCACATTTCTGGGACGAATTCACTTGCTTGTGCCAAACTGCTACAGTGGATACAGGAGCTGCCAATTACGTTTGATTCTCTAATAGAAGGACTACAGCAGGCATGTTTGAGTTGTTGCACACAGCATTAGTTTCCCTCTTCAGCTAAGTAACATACTGCCCTTATATTATTCAGTAGCTTTCAGTGTTCTAAACAAAGCATGTAAGATGCTCTTATACAACATTTTCTCATAAATACCTTTTTTCTGTTTAGGAAATGGGAAAATTGCTAGCTCTGAGAACACCCTGGATTGCTCCCAGATAATCAAACTTTCTCTCCATAATTCACTAATTCTCTCTTGACTTTATGAAGAGTTTCTGGTAACTTGAAAACTCTGGATGGAGCTTGCTTCCTTTCCAGAAATACTGATGATAAGAACTCTTTGTTCTTTTAGGGAAAAAAAAAAAGAAAAAAAAAGAGGGGAAAGGGAATGTCAAAGCAGCGTAGGAGCACAGATTTACAAGTTAAATATTTGATTTGCAGAGACTTCTGATACAAATATTCAGATGGCAGCCAGCAAACAGATTCTGAGCTATGAGTGCCAGGTGCTGGGTTTTTTTGACCTTTTAGTTTAAGCATCTTTCATTTATGTCCAGTTACTGGCAGCAGTTCTAGCAATACCTTTCAGGTGCTTTTTCAATGACTTCTAGCATTTCCTGCTTATCTTAATCCCTTCTATTATTCTCAGAGCCATGAGGTTTTAATTTTGCATAGATTTCACTGGTATCCAAGTCCCACTTTACATACAGCCACACCTTACACATGCCTGTCCCTGGGATTCCCATTTCCAAAACAGGAAGAAAAAGATACCTGGTGCGTTTTGAACAAGGTGAGGTCAGTTTTAAATATCAGCATAGAATCATGCATTTGGATGCAAGAGGTGAGATCCTGCATATTTGAGAGCATTTGTTTGAGGCTTTCATTTTTATGCTTTCATTTTAATTGAAGGATGTACATGAATAAGTTCTCTTATTTTTATTGATGTAACTCAGTTTCAGAGATTACCTCTCCTTAAGACTACTATGAATGTTAAGAAGTGTAAGTTCTCAGTGACTGTTTTATTATAGGAAATACGATTAGAAACTGTGCCTGCATTTTATTTCATTCCATTCTACCTGTTTTGCCTCAAAATCCTGGTAGTTCTTTATTTTGCTAATATAGAAAATTTCTCTCTGGTTAAACTGAACTAACACAGTTGCCTAGATTATGCTATATATTTCATAACACCATAAAAGACGTGAAAAAACAGGTGAGAATTGCTTTTAGTGCTAGAGACTGAAGAAGAAAGCAGATACCATATACGTAATAAGTGAAGCATTATGAACGTTAAAGTGATTCTATATGTTTCCAAGATGTTTTTGTAAGAATTCTTCACACAGAATTCTTCACTATAACATCGACAGGATGTTAATGCTGTGTAAGTAGTGTATGAGGTAGTAGAGATATTTCTACCATTTTACAAATTCAGTATAGGCATTTATTCCAGTATTTTTAAAAATTGTAATTGAATTGTTTTCCTTTCAGGTAGACATATTAATTTCATAAAGTCCATAAAGAATAAATTGCTGTACCTGATATTTTTATCAGATCGTATTTCACCAGTTTAAGCTTGGATATTTTTTACCAACAAATTGCTCTGTAAATCTTAAGTGGAGAGAAACAGAACAATTCATCTTTAAACAGATTTTGAGAGTGGATGGGATCAATAACTCTCTGGGAAGTATTTATTGTTTCCCACTGACTATATAGGGAACTGAGGAGAAGAATTTAGACTAGACAGAAAACTCCTAGGCTGACTAAAGCCAAGCAAATATCTTCTTCCATTTATTTCATTGCTAATTAATTTCTCTGCTAAGTTTTGTAACTATGTTTGCCTCCAGTTGTCTTTGTAATATCTAGCTGAGGAAGGATCAGCAGAATTCTTTATTACACACATGAAAAATTTTCTTGCTAAATAATTTAACAAATAAAACAATGAAATATGCTGAAATGGCAACGTGTGATTGATGGGACCAAGACTGCTCCCTTCTGAGGAAATGCCACTAGCCTCAGACAGTTGTATGACTCTCCCCTTTTGTTTTTTCCTCTCCTCAGACTTGTGACATTACATTTTTTGCTGTGTGGTAGATCTGCTTCAACAAACAGAGCAGAGAATTCCCCTTAGCCAGGCATATGGAATAGCCTAGTAAAGGAGCACAGTCTCCTGGTAGGCAACAAGTTGTACCTGACCCTTGTGGATGAAGAGGACCTAGCACCCTATAGATCTGTGTCTGGGGCGAGTTCTGCAACCAGTAGCATCATGTCAAACTGTTGCCACTAACCTCCTCCTGCTTTGCTAATAGATCTCAACCCTCGATCTGGGGCTTTCCTGTATGTTGGCAGACCTGTGTCAGGTATCTGTGCAGACAAAGTCTGCTGACTCCTGTTTTTTAAGCACCTTGACTACAGGCAGTTACAAATGCAGCACATGGGAGTACGGAGTTGCACTGCTAGTATGCATCCATCCCATATGTAGTTATTGGAAAGACACTTCCCTAATGTAGACACTGTGCAACCCTTGCAGGGTCCCCATCTCTTTTTACTGGTGGCACAAACAAACAAGGTACCTATGTCAGGCTCAAAAATCATCCTGCCAGAACATGGATCTGCTACAGCCCCCACACCTAAGCTTGCAATTGGTAGCAGGTCATCTGAAGTCACTTCTTAGACCCATAAGTGCCTAAGGTGTCTCTGAAAATGTTAGTCCTTGCTTCTGACACTGCTAAGAGATTTTTCCATGTGTTCATCATAGCCATAAGGAAATTCTGTCCTTGCTCCAAAAGAATGCATTTTGTTTGCGTTCCTAAGAGAAAACCATAGTGTGCTAAGACGTAGTGTGTCCCACATGGGTCTACCAAGAATTGCACAGATTTTGGAGACTACTGGTATTGAGAGCCAGACAGTATCATATCACAGACATGCAACCTTTGTTTTATTTTAGAGACTCTTCTAGTCCATGATACATGTACGTGCCATGTTGGCCTCATTAGGACTCTGTTATCCCCTGGTTTTTATCATAAAAGATTTAAAATGTTAGAAGAGCTTTTTTTTTTATTATTTTTAAGTAAAATGCTTCTAAAGTTCTTAAAGCAACTACTGTTCAGCAACAACACCATAGGAACTCTGCAAAACCTGCTATCTTTGTTTGAGGTTTCCTGTCAATTTAATTTAAATTCTTACCAGTTTTTAAGGATCCCAAATCATAAATCCAGCACAACACACATACCTGATAGTGATTTAGACTGAGGAAAAGTTAAGAATTAACTTATTTGTTGGAGTCCAAGTTTCTGTATTATTTGCAGCAGATATCAGTAACATCTAAAGCAGAGAAGAAAAGATAACTCTCTGATTGGCTTTAAATGCTGACATATCGGGAAAGGGCGGGGGATCAGATTTAATATTCTGACAAACTCAAGGCCTTTTGTTTCACCTGTAAGAGATTTAAAACTTCCAGTAAGTATTTAGTGGTGGCCAGATGGTAGCAGCAGTTTTTAAGCAGATACGGATAGTGATATTATGTGTCTGGCATTAGTCGGCTAGATCTACTTTTTGCCGATTAGCCATAGTCATAGAGATTACACACCAAAAACACCCCTGGGTACTTTACCATGACCTGTTTGAAGATATGTTGGATTTCTCACAGTTTACTGGGCATCTATTATGAGTGTTAGGACAGTGTTCCCCTTACAGAGCAAGATGAAACACACTGCTATCTAGACATCTGAATCCTTAGTGCTTATGTGCTTGTCTTTATTGATGTGGGGGGTCACAGGCTTCATTCGCTATTCACATGCTCAAATATTTGTGAATAATCTCGTGTTATCTAGTTAGATATTTACCTAAACCAGGAACTGATCATATCCAGACTTTAACCTACTGCTTTCGTATTATGAAATGCCAGATTGTTTCAAAACATGAATACACTCAAATAAGCAAAGTTTTTAAAAATTCTTTTCCAGATCATTCTAGATGGAACCGCAGGCAGTCGGTAGTCTGCTCGTGATACCCACCAGAGGTTACAGCAGCACAACTGGGAACTCATCTTCTCAAAATGTCTAAGCTGACTTATCAGCCCCTGGAGGGAGGAAATCAGATGCATTTTACTTTATGACTTTTAAGCAGAGATTAATTTTAGGGTCAGCTTAAGTTTAATACCTTGAGAAAGAACTTGAGATGCACTTCTGAGGATTCCAGGTGGCCTGCTTTGCACTGAGATAGGAATGACATAATGGCTTCCAATACTCAAGAAGTGTTACAAAGGCTCCAGATTTTAGAATTAAATATATTTAGATGCATTATTAAAGTAAGAAATTTTATAGGGAATAAATATTTATTCATCATATTGATGGATAAAACCGCATAACCATGAACTAATAATTTACTTGAAGAGATATTTGTTACTTTTCATCTGTTATTTAAAAGATACATATGAAAAGCTTTAAATTGGGCTTCACTGAAAACAGTTAAAATTGAGTGGTAACATCCAGCGTGCTGTTTGTAAGTACACACATGCAGAATTGGGAGTGGCTGTTTAGCATGACCAAGGCCTACAGAAACTCGCCTTCTTAACAAGTTTTTTTTCTGTTTGTTCTGGAAATATCTGAAGTTGTATACTTCTTGTAGAATTTTGTTAAAGGGCCAAGAACCACAATCAGCCTTTACAGCCAGAACACCAGGAGAATTCACCATGAAGAACTGCAAGCCAGTTCTGGGGGACATAGGAATTTTAAGATCTAGAAGATCTGCTTGCACCCAGAAGACCTTTTCAGTTGCACAAAACAAACACTTGCACTGTTAATTGTCTATTTGATATACACAAATAAATGCCTGCACAGTATAACTGGATATCTGCATAAAAATTTCTCTTTAAATGTGTGAGATTGTCTGAGATTACTTCTGCCTTAGCTGTAGCTATCCCTAAACAGCATCATTCCAGGAAATAGATTAATATGTTACACATCCTAATGTGTGCAATAATCCCAACAGTGCCAAAGACCCAGTCGCTCTGTAAAAGTGATTCCACAAACTATAGCCTTCTATCTAACCGTTCTCATGAGGAATTAGGAAAATCACCTGTCAATGACTTACCAGATCATTCATAAGCCTGTGCACAGTACACACACCATTTATGCTGTGTGTTTTCTCCTCATTTTGTCAAAAGATAAAGAAAATACGTCTGTCATCATGCTGCTGCAACTCTCTGCTGCCTTGTATATTGTTGGTTACCAATTACTATTTCTTTGCCATCCTCAGAGCTGAAATGATGTTCTGAAATATCTGAAGTCCTTTTAATTAAGAGAATTGTAATGATTTCTCAATCTGAAAAGCTGCAGCACACCTGAAGAGTCAAATTACAATGTAGTTTTCCTGTTTGAACATACATATGAAGTTGGAAGAATACCAGCTTCTTCCCAAATTCTCAGGGCCCTGTCAAGATTAGCATCCAGATGAAGCAAACTAGCATCTGGATTATGCTGACTCCTTACTAGCCTGCCAGAATGAACAATGGTCTGACATTGATTTAGAATCTGGATGACAGTAAGTTTAAGTTTTGCCTCCAGGAAAAGGGGAGTGCTTCACAACAGAGCACCTGGGTCAAACAGTGAAGTGCTGGGATTCTCTTTGACTCTTCAATCTGCCGATAACAAAAATGTTCTTTCCATAACAAACTGTACGTCGTGTCCTTTTCTATCAGCCTCACTCCTGACCACAACAGGATTTGCATCACAAACCCTCAGGTTTCATTGCTGCAACTCAGACACGGGAACAAAGCTCCATGTTGTAAAAACTTCAGCAGCTGTAAAACACAGCAGCCCCGTGTATTTAGCAACAGGTCATGGTGAGAACTTTGCCCTGGAGTTCAGCTGGCTATGCACTGAATGCAGAGTTTGATTTCAAAGTCTGTCCTGATAATCAAAGCCTTCCCTGAAACAGGATTTAAGCACCTGTGTGTCACCATATCCCTCTAAATTCTACTACAGCTGTAAAATCCTTGGCAAATGAAGGAGTGTTCCAGAGCGGGCACAACAGAACTTCTGCGGACACAGGACTTAAGCTTCGTGATTTGCTCCCACGGCACGAGGAACAAGGCTTACAATCGTTCACAAATAAACTCTCTTTTTGATCTGCTTCTACCCAAGATTGTCGCATATATACACAAGTGTGCACGCAAAGACACACGCTCCTGCGCACACACACGCTCTTAAACATGCAGCTACATCTCCTAAAAGCTGAGGAGGAAAAGAGATGTTGTAACTATTCTGAAGAGTTTGGATACTGTGGTAATAGAGGACATACAAATACATGTATGTGTAGACATATTTATGCTATTAATTTTTACTTTCCAGAGCCTACTACTTTATTTATTCTATTTAGTCTCATTGCACTAAATTTCATTGTTTCAGACTGAAAGTATGCTAATATGTAATATATTAACTTGGTTTTAAAAATGTAAAATTTGCCATTTTATGACAGCTGGAGCAACAATTTCTATGCCTGAACAATAAACAGTTTTATTACAGCTTTAATTTCCCTCCAACTAGTTGCCTCATTTTGTGTCTCAGTCAGAGCTTCCTACAGCGATTTCCTTCCATGCCACAGAATTTCAAGCCTGTTTTCCTAAGGAAACGAGATTAAAAGAGTTGTGTAGTCCATCCATCTATCTGTCAGATCCACCTCAAGCCCACTCTTCAGTTTAAGAAAAATTGGATGGGAAGCACAAAGCTCACAGACAATTTAAGTTCTTCATTAAAATTGGCAGTTGTCGAGTGACAGAACTCAGAGGAACGTATCCTTTGAGGAAGAAGTTTCAGGGTAAGCTTCGTATCTTCCGTGAGGCGCATGGGGCTGAGAGACGCGTTCCTGCTCCCAAACACGCTGCAGCATTTGCTGGGAGGGAGGAGAAAGGAAATCCATGGAAGGATGGATATGTGGGATTACCATGGCCTGAAGAGGGGTGTAGGGATGTGACCCAAATCCATATGAAACTAGACATCACTAATTTTGCTGTTTGTGGAGCAACCTGTTCTTATGAGGGGTTTTTTCAGATGAATGTTTGGTTTGGTTTTGTTTTTTTCTTTTTTTTTTTTCCTAATAAATCCCAGTGATCAATTTATATACATCAGGGATGCAGAGCTGGAAGCTTTTATGTATTAGTGCAGTAATCATTTTCAAAAGGAGGGAAAACTAACCACTCCTAATAGAAGCATACATATGCGGATATCTGCCACTAAGATTTTCTGGCAAAATCTACTTGGATGGGATAGCCCAAATGGCTTATTTTACGTGTTTCTTCCTAAATCTTGTCACTCAGGCTTTATGTCACAACCTCTGAATTAATTTTGGCAAACTGTATGAAAAGTTATAAGTTTGGTAATGTCTCTGTTGAATGAATGAATCCAGGGAAAAACTTTAGCACATTTGATGCTGCTGTACAACTGCTGACAGGCTGTAGAACAGGGACGGGGAGGGAAAGGGCATCCTCTTTTCCTGAGGTGGGTTTCAGAGAACCTACCAATGGGGAATGCTAGCAGGGAAACCTAGCAGCAGCATACACTGACTGTTCTTCAGCAGCTGTCTGTCTAAACAGCAGAGTTCAGACTCCCGAGTCACCTTTCACAAACACTGAAGCTATTCTTACAAAACCATGTGCCAGCAGCTAAGCAGATTGCTTCTGAAAAGTTCAACTCAGTTGCGCTAGTCCACTTCAGTTTGCTTTGCATAAACAAAGATTGGGAAGAAAAGCAGAAATGTAAATTTCTGTTAATTGATATATGTTCTCATGAAAGTGTGGACAAGAAAGCTTGGCCCTTCTCATTGGTTTTGTGTGAAAAAAAAAAATTGCATTTATAAGAAAAAAAAAGCATTTATAAGAATAACTGCATTTATTTTGCTTTTTCTGAAGCATCCTCCTCTATTTTGGAATTTACGAAGTAAATTATATGACCCCACTATGTAATCACTGATGAGGGTACACATGTTGCAAGTAAAATGCAAGCACGCAGGGACAGGATCTGGGATCAGTAATTCAGACTACACCTGCTAATGTGTTCATCTGCCTGCCTTGCAAGATTCCGGCATGTCGCATGAGGGACGTGTTCTCTAAGCATTAGTCTGGAGTTTTCCTCTGAATAATCAGAATTAACAGCTGTGGTCAGCTGGGCTCAAAATCTGAGGACTCAGCTTCGTGAAACATTACCGTGATGGTCTGTTTACCTCCTCCTCTGTGAATGCAAGCTGACACTGATAGCATCATCATTTTCAACACAAAGACAACACAACCATTTTCAGGTATCAGTAGCACTCCGGGGCAGATACAGAAAGTTTAGATAACGTAAATGACTGGATTAGTTAATTAAATAACTGGTTATTAATTAAATTATCACAAGACGGCATTACTCACAGACTTCACTAAGGAGTCGAAATTAACAGCTGTCCTAGATTGTAACTGCACCAGAAGCAGTACGTACATTCTTTTGGATGAAAAAAGGCCATAATTGGAGACCTTCTTAAGAAAAACTGCTGGTACCGGTGTGCATAGCCAGTTTTGCAGCTAGTGTGATGATTTAGGAATAACTTAGTGTTTACACAGAAATATTTCCACTTAAGATTGCTTCATAACACAAAATAGATTAAGTTTATTACATAGGGGTTTTTTAAAGTCCACTGTATAACTTGAAGAATCTAGAGCTAAGGATGCCTGGTTTTCCGTGGATTTGTGTCTTGAAATTTACCTTGTGTATTATAAGTCTGTGGTGTCTAAAACACACATTACTCTGAAGTGTTTTCCATACTGCAGGCAGTACTGAGGTGTACATTTCAACCAGGAATTTTTTGATACTCTTGTGCCCAAAACAACGCTGGTTGTGGACAGCCAAGGATTTTAAAAGTTATTATAGTGGGAATTCATTCCTAGTCTGTACTTGTGTCCTGTAAGAATACCAGGCTAAAATGCCTGTGCTTATTGATTTAATTCTGTATGAACAAATCTGTCCCTTAATACACCGCGTATATTGCTCTGAAGTCACTGGAGATGGGGCATGAAGACATGTCATATGTTACAAACTGTGAATACATCTCAAAATTAAAGTGTCATTTGACAGATACTTACGTCTTGCTCCTGTGTACCAGGTGTATGTTCAAATCAAAAGGTGTAGTAAGGGAGAGGTTATGTAGTGTCTATTGAATGTTTTTGAAGTAGGTCCATTTACAAAGTAAGATGCAAACTGTAAGTCAGAATTCACAAACTCTATTTTATGAGTTATGGGAAGTTTAAACATTTTTCCATTTTTCCACAATGGGGCATCAGATGATCTGTGTACTCTCCAGCTAGTCCGTCAGACATTTCCTTCTGGTGATCCCTTCATGCTCCATGCCTCAGCTCTGCTTCCAGAACATTTAAGATATCATCTACTGTTTTGTATTTACCTTTAAAAATACATATCTCATATTTTATGCTTATAAAGCTTGCTGTGGGCATTAATTCAAAAAACCATAACATGGTAATTGTATGGCCTCAGAGTAAGATACTATTCCATATTCAAGGTTGCCTTAGTGGTTGAAGCTGATGTGTTTTTCAAACAAAGATCAAAACAGTTCAATATAAATAGGTAATACAGGAAGCACAGAATCCTCGAGAAGGAGCTCAATGGTCAAGTAAGTTATAAAATAGATACTATTCAGAACAGAGCTGTAAATTTTCAAAACCTCTTGTATCCTTTTGGTCTCCAGGATCTTGTATTACCTACTGCTTTGTACAATCCAAAAGTTAATGGTTATACAGAATGAGGTATTTTCTGGTTAGCAAGGGAATTAGTTATGTTTAATTACTCTCGTGGTAATCTGGTTTGTGGTAGTTTCCTTCAAGGCTAAGCTAATTAGTAGACAGAAAATCCTCCTAGCCATCAGTAAAGAGTGGACAGAGCTTTTGTACTGTTATACAAGAGTAGGGAAGGGCTGAATGGCTTTAGCTACTCTCATTTCCTAAGACGCTCTTAGCAAAGCAGTGCGGAAGGGTGCTACACGGACAGGCAAAAGCTGCTGCTACAGTCCCTCCCCACAGCCAGAGGCCGTGACTTCCCCAGGGAAAGAACAGGCACAAGGTAATGAGGAAAACATGCATAATTGAGGCTTTCAGTGCTACCATCTGTGAGACTCCGTGCCGGAGAGGGCAGTTATTAATCATGACGTAAGAACACCACAGGATTTCTAGCTAGCTTGCTTACACTATTAAAAAGTCACACAGAATCGGTTTTGTTGGGGTTTTTTTTTCTACCTGAGCTTGCAAAACACCCCCTGCCGTGCACCCCCGCGGGACGCTGCTGCAGAGCTGCTTCCCACAGGCCTCCAGCTCCCAGCGCCCGCCTTCTCCTGCGCTTCCCCAGCCATCGCGATAATCACAGCATCACAGAATGTCGGGGATTGGAAGGGACCTCGAAAGATCATCCAGTCCC
>NW_010315981.1:13215-13448 GCF_000700745.2 Antrostomus carolinensis
CCCCCCCCTCCCGGGCCAGCCTGTCCCAGTGCTCTGTCACCCTCACTGTAAAGAGCGATACACGCAATAGAGACCAGAACAGTCACGAGTAAGAGATGGACTCCTCGAACTACGCGTTTCTCATCAGATCCTCACAAGATGCAGTGTTTACTCCTTTTAAACCACAGAACTTGTATTTTTCTAACTTTCAAAGTCCTTTTCCTCAGCCAGGTTTAACAAGGAAGCAAGTCAGC
>NW_010315982.1:0-372 GCF_000700745.2 Antrostomus carolinensis
TGGGTGGGTGGGTGTGTGCATGGGAGAGGGGTGACTCAGAGCAGCCCTGGCACTGGAGCGGGCACTCCTGAGAGCTAAGGTGGGGAAGATGGGCAGGGTCAGACTCTGAAAGACTGTCCCTGGGGTAATGCCTACCGTACCTTTCAGATCCTGAGAGCCGGGTCTGTCTCAGGAGGGCAGGGAGCCTGGAGGAAGACAGTTACATAAATGCCAACTACATCACGGTGAGTGTCCTGCCTGGTTGGAGAGCAGGCGCTCTCCCAGGTACAGCAGCCCACGGCTCACAGGGCATCAGGCTGCAAACTGCTCAGTGCTGCAGCTGCCATGCTGGGACCCGTGTGCCAGGGCACTGGCTGTCACTGTGGCTGCCCC
>NW_010315982.1:400-3573 GCF_000700745.2 Antrostomus carolinensis
TGAGCTGGAGAGATGCAGCTCCATCTGCGCAGGGCAGACACACTGACCCTTTTGGTGGGAAAGCCTCACAAGGTGGCTGCTCATGGCTCCTGCTGCTTGGGCAAGTTGAGTACCCATATGGGTTCCTTGCAGTGGCTTTTCCATCTCTTACTAGTCCATTGTCTGGGAAGGCCACAGGAGGCCACAGAGCATCAACAAAGCATTGCAGCCTGGTGCTGTTCAACCCTTACACATCCAGGAATTTCCTCTCCACTCAAGGGAGTTTGTTGCAATTTCCCAAGCAGAAAGCTAATGAAGGGGAGGGTGTGGCTTATCTTTGACACCTAATGGGGCCCCTTTCCAGAGACTGAGCAATCCCCACGCCCAAGGGTGTTACTTCAGGCAGCTTGATTTATGGTAATCATTCTCCTGTGTAAAAAAACCCTTCCAGGCTGCAGTCTCACTTGTGCTGGACCATACATCAGCCTAAAACAGGCTCTTGTGTCAGCGAGGTACAAGCTTTTTCTGGTTGGTAGGCTTCTTTCTGAGTAATTAATCTCATTTTACCATCTTCCCTGTGGGACAGGCTGGGGGCACTGGAAAGCAGAGGTGGTCCGCAGCCACTCTGAATGCATGGCAGTGAAAAAAGCATGAGAATGTGGGACTCAGAAAAGTAGCTCACAAAAGTGCCCTCTGATATGATGGACCCTGGAAGGTGGTATGAGGGTGCAAGTCGGAGCTGAAGGGCATTAGCATTTCTTTTCCGATGATGCTCATGGGTGTGATCCAAAGAGACAGCAACAGTGTGAGCTGCCAGCATCCTGCAGTGAGGGTCAAAGTCTGACTTTGGACACAGGAGCACCATGCCTAAAACTGTTGGGAGTCTTACTGGTCCAAATGAGGGTTTGAACATGGGCAGCAGAGGACTACTTTTAGAGTAGTTTTCCTGAAGCAGCCTGGCACTGTGCAGCTTCATAGAATCACAGAATCCCAGAATTGCCTTAATTGGAAAAGCCCTTTAAGCTCGTGGAGTCCAACCATGAACCCAACACTGACAAGTCCCCGACTAACCCATGTCCCTCAGCACTGTGTCTACACGACTCTTCAGTCCCTCCAGGGGTGGGGACTCCACCACTGCCCTGGGCAACCCCTTCCAATGCCTCAGAACCCTTTCAGCAAAGAAATTCTTCCTCACATCCCATCTCAACTGCCCTGGGCACAACTTGAGGCCATTTCCTCTTGTCCTGTCCCCTGGTCCTTGGTTGAACAGACCCACCCCCACCTCTCTCCACCCTCCTCCAAGGGACTTGCACAGAGCCAGAAGGTCTCCCCTCAGCCTCCTTTTCTCCAGGCTCAACACCCCCCGATCCCTCAGCCGGGAACTCAGCACACTTGTGCTCCAGACCCTTCCCCAGCTCCGTTCCCTTCTCTGGACACGCTCCAGCACCTCCATGTCCTTCTTGGAGTCAGGGGCCCAACACTGAACCCAGCACTCGAGCTGCGGCTCGAGGTGCGAGCTTCACATTGGATGATACCCTCAACCTGTCCACATGCATCTGGGTGTACATGAACTGGTATTTCCTGACCCCTTCCTTCCACTTACCTCTCCAAGGGTGTCATGGTGCAGGAATTTGTGAGCACATCAGCAAATTAGCAATCCAGCCTGCTTCTGGCATGCTTGGGAGGCACAGTGAGTCTGGAAGAGCTCTGCAAGTATTTGATCACATCAGCCCCCACCTGGGCTTGAATGTAAACCTGCTGACTGTATCCCATGAAATGTTTTTGAGCACGAGGAGAAGGTGAGGGAAAATTCCCAAGGTCTTGCTGCAAGTCTCCTGAATGGAAAATTATGTTTCCTAGGAAAAAAAAAAAATAATCTTGAGGCATGAGAAAAGTGCTATACAAAATATTGCTGAAAATGGTCCTGCCTCTTGGCTGGGCCAGTGCAACTTCTTGTGGGACCAAGCTGTTATCAGGATTGCTGGGAAGACCTGGATTAAATCACAGGGGTTGGGTGCATTTTTAACTGAGATCTCTTTTGACAAAGTGGTAAAGGTCTGCCCGGAATGCTCCGTACTCACTTTTCCAAAAGCTATGGGCAATGTGGGTGCCTCCATCATGTTGGCTACTGTCACACCAGTAACCTGGGGATGCTTGCAAGGCACTTGGGTACAACATGGCTTGCTCCATGGACTTGCTCCTGGTTTGTAGGACCAGGAGAATGGAGAGGATAGTTCCTGATCAGGTCTATAAAAGCATTTCAAGGACAGGTTTAGTAGGAAATAGCCCATGTGGCTCAACCTGTCACCTGTAGAGGAAGACAAGCACCATGAGAGCTGGGATGGCCTGGAGATAGCCTCCCCTCACACATCAGGGTTCCCCCCAGCATCACTGATGGATCACGTGCTTGGCAGGGCTACGCAGGGCGGCCCCAGGAGTACATTGCCACCCAGGGACCCATGCTGAACACTGTGACCGACTTCTGGGAGATGGTGTGGCAAGAAGAGGCACCCCTCATCGTCATGATAACCAAGCTCCATGAGCACAAAGAGGTACCGTTGTCTCTCCCCTGGCCTGAGCACAGCACCCCAGCCAGGAGCAAAGGGTGGGGTTATAACAGTAAAGGGTTAAGAGACACCAAGCATGGGGTCTGAGCACCCGCTTGCTTTCCCTGCTTTGCTCTCAGAGGGCACCGTGACTGATCACACTTGGAGGAGGAGAGTCCCAGGGCTGCAACCTCAGCCCCATCCAGCAAAGCCTCTCCTCCTCATGTGGCCTCTCGTGCTCTGGGCACACCTTGCCAGCTGGGTAATAGGATAAAGAGATTGGGGCAACCCGTGAGAGAGGGAGCAGAGGCAGTGGTCAGCAGTGTCCCCCTCTCCCTGAGCAGCTCTCCTCCGGGTCTTGGAGCTCTCAGTCCATGGATCCAGGCCGGGATAGGAGCTGGCAGTGCTGTGCCCTGCTTGGCAGCCACCCTGTGCCTGGTCTGGCATCCCTAGCTCCCCATTGAAGGAGCAAAGGCTTGGGAGAACTCACCCTCTCTTTCCTGGCCATGTCCTTCCTCCCTTCTCTCCCTGGCTGTCACAGCATCCCTGTGCCCTCCACCAGGTCTACTGGGTCCTCCTGGATCTGACAGGACAGGGACTGGCCCAGGCACAGAGAGTGGTGCAGCCCCTGACAGCCATATGGCAGGG
>NW_010315982.1:3603-13678 GCF_000700745.2 Antrostomus carolinensis
AGGGATGTGGGGAGAGGGATCTGTCCTGTCCTCAGCCTGTGTTCTGTCTCACTCCACATCCACTTTCCCAGCTCCCCCACCCCTCCCCGGGTGGTGCCCCTTCCCAAGAGCACTGAGAAAAGCACAGCTCAAACATCCAGTGGGTGCCTTCAGCACCTCTACAGCCACAAACCTGGCCTTGCTCTTCCAGAAATGTGTCCACTACTGGCCCGAGAAGGAGGGCACCTACGGCCCCTTCACCATCTGCGTGCAGGGAGTGAGCGAGTGCGTGGAGTACGTGGTCCGTGATCTCTCCATTCAGGTGGGTTCAAGCTCCATCCTGGAGTCAGAAGGGAAGCCCAGCAGGGCCTGGCAGTGCTCCCAACCCCCCTGGGATCTCTAGTGAGATGGCAACGCTGTGCGACAGGAGAGCAGAGGGTTCATGGCTCAGAGAGCTGGGTGTTATGAGCCACATGCCAGAGGAGGGGTCTGCAGGGCTCCTGCCTGCGTGAGAAGACTGAGAGGGAACAGGACCCAGCCCTGGAGGAGAGAGGAGAGGGGTCAGCTGGAAAGGGCTTCTCTTTTAGCCCTTTGCTGTTTGCACTGTGCCATTGGGCTCTGTTCCATGGGCTCTCTGTAGTCGCCTGGGCTGACACTACCCAAAAGGATCTTGCTGGTTTTGCCTGGACTATGGGGACAGTATGGGGACACTCTGTATGTGTTCCCATTTTCTAAGATGGGTCACTTCCCAGTGTTTCTGAGACCCGCTGGCCCAAGGTCTCTCCTGGGGATTTGGCAGATGCTCAAAGAGGGATTTGGGAACGGAGCAGAACAGATGAGATGGTCACAGTTTGCCTGGCCTCTGCTTGAGCTGGACTCCATGCCTTTATTTGGCTCAGCCCAGGAAGTCTGTGGTCTCACATCCTGGTTTCTCTTTCTTCTGTGCTGGAAAAGCTTGAAGGTGAATGCCGCCAGGTCAAACACATCCTCTTCCCATCCTGGCCGGACCAGCAGACACCCGAGTCAGCCAAGCCCCTGCTGCACTTGGTGTCCAAGGTGGAAGAGACTCTTCAGGCTGCAGCCAGCCCAGGGCCCATCGTTGTGCACTGCAGGTAAGAGCTTTCCCCTCACTTGAGTCTGTCCCACTCCTTGGGGTCAGTCTGCAAATACTGGAGGGGAAAATTCCATATGTGAATGCTCATGAGTCAGTCCTGCTGTGGCACAGAAATCCCAGGGTATGGCATCCCCATAGCAGAGTTATTCGAACAGCAACTCCTGTCCTGGCATCAGGATGGTGACATTAGCACAGTGCATACTGCCCCATGAAGACATCTGGTTTGCACCTGGGTCTGTGGATGGCAAGGTGGGAGCAGGAGAGTTCTGCAGGGTCGGGACCCAACTTCCAGACCCACGGCAGATCCACAGCTCTGTCTCCTGCTTCCTCTGCCACTGAGCAGGCCTGCAGCTCAGCTGTGAAGCTGTTTTTCAGGGCAGTCCTCCTGGAGGAGGTGGCCTCTGTGTATTTTCTCTCCCTGTTAAGTGAATTTGGGGACAGTGGAGCAGAGTGCCCGATTGTCCCTGTGCCACACACTTGATGTGCAATGCTGCAGGCTGACTTGCCCCAGGGCAAACTGCTCAGTGCCTGGGGTTAGAGCTCACCTGGGAGGGGAGGTGGAGGGGCTGCAGAGACCCCTGTGCTGTGCAGGGACAGGGGCACATACTGGGTTTGTGCTTCCAGAGTGACCTCAGCTGGGCCATGCACCATGACTCCCTTGCCTTGGCAGAATGGCACCAGCCCACATCTTGGTGCCTGGCTGAGAAAGTTGGCCTGGCAGCTGGGAGCAGGACCCCAGCAGCAAACCAATCTGGGATTATGTCCATCTTGGACAGATTAAAATCCAGGTAGTGCATATTGTTGGTGCTCAGAACAGCTGTGTCTGTCCCGCAGCGCAGGCATTGGCCGGACAGGCTGCTTTATCGCTACCAGGATCGGGTGCCAGCAGCTGAAGGACAAGGGGGAGGTGGATATCCTGGGAATTGTGTGTCATCTCCGCATAGACAGGTGGGTGCTCAGAGCAGCCTGCTCCTTGGAGGGTCCTGTTGGCTGCCAAACCTGGCAGGAAGGATGCAGGAGGGACCTGGGGATGGGTATCATGAGGGAACATGGGGACAATTTTTGATGGAAACCAGAAAGGTTGCTGAAAGATGCAGATGTGGTGACAGCAAATGGTTGCCCAGTGCTGGGCTGGTTTTGCTGTCAGGGCTATTGCAGCTTTGAGGACCTGAGGATGTGAGGAAGAGGAGAGTGGCTCTGAACCTGGCAGCTGATCTGCTCCTTCCAGCTCAGCCACTAAATTCAGAAACACTCGATTTTGCTATTTTTCAGGAGAAGTACTGGTAAAAATTCGAGACAAATCAGTTGCTAATCTGCATTTTGAACAGCCAAGCAATGCTTGTGAGCCCAAACACTCTCTGAGCAGCTCTGGCACCTGTTTCAGATACACCTGGACGTGGCGAGTGAAGCAGGAATATTTGTGTCCCGGGAGCGGGGAACTGAGGATGGGGCTGTGGGCTTTGGTGAGGTGTCAGCGGGACCTGCCTTTCCCTTGCAGAGGCGGGATGATCCAGACGAGTGAGCAGTACCAGTTCCTCCATCACACACTAGCTCTCTACGCTTCCCAGCTGCCGGAGGTGGGAAGCCACTAGCGCAGGGCTCCCACCGGGCTGCCTGCGCCCCGCTTCGACCTCTCCTCCACCAGCTGTGGGGACACCTCCACCAAACTTCCTCCTGCTGCCACCAGGCCACAGAGCAGCAGCATGAGCAGCCCTGGATGAGCACAACTGAGCAAACCCACAGGGATTGTGGCCTTGCCACGCTGAGGATGAGCAGGGGTTGGCAGGTTCACATGAGGGACTTGGTGGATGCTCAGGGTGGCCATTGCTGCTGCCTCGAGGCAGATTTCACTCCTGCAAAGAAGCTTTGGCTTTCCAAACGTGCAACGTTTTACCCTCAACCAGAACAGCAAGCTGCACAGAGGAACTGGAGCTGGGTGAGCACCGGGAGCATGGTTTGCCTTTTAGCTGCACAGAAATGTTTACCCTGTTAGACGCAGAGCTGGTTACAATTGCCTTACAAATAAACAGAGCCTCTCTCCTGATTTTGTATCATCTCTGGGTAGAGGCTGTGCTGCGTGCAGGGCTGGGCTTGCTCCAAACACGCTCCATGATGCTCTTCTTGCTAAAGGTACACTTTGATGGTTTAGCACAAAAGGTGCATAGTTGGTTGCCTTCATTACATGGCTTGCTTTCCTCTCCACCTTTGGCCAACATCTTCTCAGCAGCCTTAAAGTAGGGGAGATTCCTAAGTGCATCTGCAGTTTTGCAAGCAACATATTCCCAACTGCCTTTTGTTACACAAAGACAAGGGGTGGTTTGCCTTCTTTTTTTTTTTTTTTTTTTTTTAAATTAGAATAAAATAATATTTGGGTTTTCTTGGGGGTTTTTTTTGCTGATAAATTCAGGGTGGAGAAAGGAAGAAGAGGGAGAAACATTTTGGCACAAAGCAAGGAGATGGAAATACTCCGTAAAATATTTTAAAGATATTCTATAAAAGCAGTAAGTTACTCCAGTAACATCCTTCCACCTACACATCTGGGTTACCCAGCTGCCAGGTTAACCCTTCCTTGTGCCACAGCATGCCCAGTTGGTCACTGCTGGGGGAACCTTGGTCTCTGTGGTGCCTTGTGCCCTGCCTAGTGCCTGGGCTCTTGGAGAGACCACAGAGCCTCTACAAGCCCCTGAAGGTCAAAGCATGGCTCAGGACTTTGCCTTCTCAGTTAATGTTGCCTTTGATGGTGTCTCTGAAGCCAGCAATGGAAGTTTTGAGCTCATCTGAGACAGGCTTCATTCAGCTGGCCCACAGCATCCTCCTTTCCATGTCTTTTCTCCTCACACTGTGATCAGGCAGGGGAACTCCAAGAGCCTGAAAACTGTAGCACGCCACAGTCTTCCCCACACTCCCAGGACAGCAGGACATGCACCATTTTTCTCATGCTTTTGGTTTATTACCAAGGGGAGAGTTGTTACAGCAGGCTGGCAGTGAGAGCTGTGTTGAGGGTCTTCCACACCACACAGGAGCATTGCTGGGACCAGCATCTGGCCAGGGGGTGTTGTGACCCTCTTTGAGATTCCCCAGTGGGTGCTGGGAGTTTTGCAGTTCAGTTGACTGATGCAGATTATGGTCAGTTAAGTAATTTTCCTGTCTTTCTGTCTCGGTTTGTACCAGCTCTATCCATTCAAGACACCAATCAGGCCATTACCACTGCACTGAATATGTCTCCATCCTCCCTGTATTTATTTCCTGAGTACTCCTCGGGGCCAGGCTGGGCCTGTGTTATTGCAAAGCTCCAAACCCAGGCTCATCCATGTCAGGTGTCAAACAGGGTGTTTGATCTGGTCTGGCTTTGTCAGGCTTATACACCTATGTCCTGGGAAACTGCTTCACCCTGTCCATGAAGACCATGGCATGCCCAGCAGGCAAAGGAAAGGAATCACTCCAAAATCTCTTGTCTCCCCATGCCCCAGGCTGAGATTAAGCCTCTGAGGTTGGCCAGGGGTTTCAGCAGGGCTGAGATAGCTCCTGCTCCTCATTCCTCTCCCTTAAAATCCTGACATGGATCCAACTGCATTTTTTCCTTCTGTGCTTTGCTGGACATGCAACCCAGACAACTGGGCAAGGAGCTGGTACTGGGGTCCCTGGGCTGCAGAATCCTGTGAACTCTGTCCCCAGCTGGCCAGATCCTGCCCAGGGTTCAGAAAAAGTCCTTTTTCCATGTGACTGTAATTTTGACCTGGGGTTTCCTGGGCTGGTAACCCATTTCCTACCCTTGTGACAAGTCACCAGGCTGGAGGTTGCCTAGGACAGGTGAGGAAAACCATGGTGACCATGCAGTGCACAGCACTGTAGTGGCTCATGCAGGCATTGTCAGTAGCAAGGAGACCCACACTGCTCCAAATTCACTGCAGCTGATGGAAAGCACCAGTGCATTACATGGCATCCCCATCAAACATGGCACAACACTGCAGGCACCGCTTCAGCCAGGTCCTTGGAAGAGCAGGGCATTGGGGTAGGATGTGCCAAAATCCAGCATTTTGGGTATTCAGTAACAGCTCTTCACCCAAGCAAGTATTGTAACTACAGACGAGTCTCCAATAGCATCCTCATGGACTCCAAGTAATCAATGACCAAGCCATCACCCAGAAAGGAGAAATTTCAAGGCATGCTGTGACATTTCAAGGGCAGCACTGGGGTCCCAGGAGCTCATGGAGGCCCTGTGAGAGCACTGGCAGCAGGTGGGACACCACAGAGGATGAGGTCCACCCAGCAGCGCCTCACCCAGCACCAGAGGGATGGCTCACAGCTGGGAGCACCGGGGACCCTGTGGGGCACGGGAGTGACACTTGTTTGTGTTGATCTTCAGAAACCCAGTGGTTAAACCATGAGATGGTGGAACACAGAGAATGAGCCATCCATGACCCCACATTAACATGTAGCACAGCCCTGACAGTTCATTTTCTTTAAGAAACCTTGTTGAGCAACCACATCAAAACCACCTGGGTATTTCAAATATGCTCTTGTCTGGAGAGGTCCTGGAGTGGTGCTGACTCTTGCCCAAGACACTCTGCCCAGTCTCACACTCCTGGCATGGAGACCATGGGGTGTCCCAATGGGTGACAGTGCTGCAGAGGTGCAGCTGTGGGGATCAGATCTGGCTCATGCATCCCCACACATGCTGCCATGGCTCCTCTGCAGGGAGCACAGTTTGGGACCACCTGGTTCAAACCAGTGGGAAACAGGCAGATATCTCCAAACCTGCCAGGGCTGGTGTGAGACCCTTCCCTTGCTGGGGTTAAGGGAAACGGGGATGGGCAGGGCCGGGGGCAGTACGCAGAAAGGGTCGGTTTTGCTCATTTGCTTGTGTGTCTCCTGGCGTGGGGATAGACTCGTCCAGCTCCCATCTCTGCTGTGAGGGGTGTGTTTTGTTTGAGCCCCGGATGGACAGTTTCTAGGGCAGGGACTGCAGTCACACACATGCTATCAGGAGGCAATCTCTGCTAACAACTCGAGTGCCACAGGCATTTTGAGTGGGAAGCTTCAAACTGGTGTAGGGGTATTCCCTGGTCTGAAATCAGGTTTTTAGATTTTAGAAGAGCAAACTTCAGCTCACTCAGAGCTCAGTTGGAAGGGATTCCATGGGAAACTTCCATGGAGGATAAAGGAGCTAGCAAGTGCTGTGAGTTTTTCAAGAACGCTCTCCTGGAAACACAAAACCAGTTCATCCCTTTTAAAGGTAGGGGAAGATGGCTTAGCTGTGAGCTTCTGAATCTGCTCAAAACCAAAAGGGAAGCATAACAAAGATGGAAAAGTGGACAAATAGCCATTGAGAAATACAAGGGTGCAGAAATGCAGATACAAATACAAAAGCTCAGTTTGAATTGAAATCGGCCCAAGTGTCAAAAACTACAAGAAAGGGTTCTTCAGGTATGTAAAAAAAACCCCAACCAGAAACAGAAGGAAAATATTGGCCCACTGTTAAACAGGGGAGGTGAATTAGTCACCAACAACGCTGAAAAGGCAGAGGTTCTTGATACTTTCTTCACCTCTGTCTTTACCAGCACTGTTGGGCCCCAGGGGTTGGGAACAAAAATCCAGGTTGATGCAAACACAGACCTGCCACCCATGAAGAGCTGGTATGTGAACTATTACAGGTGCTTGACCCCTACCAAACAGTGGGCCCTGATGTTATTGACCCAAGCGTGTTAAGAGAGCTGGCTGGTGTCATCGTGAGCCTGGTCTCTATAATCTTTGAGAAGTGGTGGAGATTGGGGGATGTCCTAGAAGACTGGGAGAAGGCTAATGTCACCTTCATCCACAAGAAGGGCTTAAAGGAGGATCCAGGAAATCATAGACCCATCAGAATTAATTCAGTCCCTGGGAAAGTTATGGAATGAATCCGCCTGGGGCTATCACAAGTCAAATGAAGCACATGATTGGGAAAAGCCAGCATGGGTTCACCAAGGGCAAATTGTACTTGACAAACCTGATCGCCTTCTACAATAAAGTAACCTGCTCGGTTGATGTGAGGCGTGTGGTGGACGCCTGGATTTCTCCAAGGCTTTTGATATGCTTCCCCACAGCCTCCTGCTAGAGAAATGGATGTGTTATGGTCCAGACAAGTGGTCTGTGTGGTGGGTGAGGAGCTGGCTGACAGGGCACACCCCGAGGGTGGTGGTAAATATCTCCTTTTCAAACTGGCAAGCCGTCACAAGTGGAGTCCTCCAGGCACTGATATTGGGCCCAACACTGTTTAATAATGTCATAAGTGATCTGGATGATGGGATCAAGTATACCCTGATGAAGTTCAGTGATGAAACCAAACTAAGTAGGGAAGCAGACACTTCAGAAGGGAGAGCTGCCCTGCAGGAAAACTTGGATAGGTTGGAAGAGTGGGCTAACAAGAACCTTATGAAGTTCAACAAGGACAAATGTAAGGTCTTGCACCTGGGAAAATATAATCTAGGAGTGCAGCACAGACTGGGACCTACCTGGCTGGACAGCAGCTCTGTGGAAAAGGAGCTAGGAGTCCTTGTGGACAATAAACTCAATATGAGTGAAGAGTGTGCTGCTGTGTCAGAGAGCCAACAGGATGCTGGGTTGCATCAACAAGGGCATCACCAGCAGAGATAAAGAAGTCATTATCCTACTCTCCTCAGTGCTTGTCCGGCCACACCTGGAACACTGTTTAGGTTTGGTCCTTGCTATACAAAAGACATGTGGACAGGCTGGAGAGGGTCCAAAGAAGAACTACAAAGATGATCTGATCAAAGGACTGAGAAGCCTCCATATGAGGAAAGGCTGAGAGAGCTGGGTTTGTTCAGTGCTGAGAATAGAAGGCTCAGGGGAGACCTCATCACCATGTTCCAGTATTTAAAGCGTGGCTACAAAGAAGATGGAGAATCCCTTTTTACGAGGAGTCACATGGAAAAGATGAGGAGTGATGCGTAGAAGTTACTCCTGGAGAGATTCCAGTTGGACACAAGAGGAAAATTTTTCCCAATGAGAACAATCAGCCATTGGAATAATCTCCTCAGGGAAGTGGTGGATTCCCCAACATTGGACACTTTTAAGATTCAGCTGGACAGAGTTCTGGGCCATCTTGTCTAGACTGTGCTTTGCCAGAAAAGGTTGTACCAGATGATCAAAGGTTGGACCAGGTCCCTTCCAACCTGGTATTCCATAATTCTATGATTCTATGAATCTGTTAAAAAAAAAAAAAATCTTCAGTCAGAAATTACACACAGGAATTGGGGGATGAGGTGCTCTACCCCTCTGAGAGCTGATGACCTTCTAGTGGCCTTCCAGTACTTGAAGGGGCTCCAGGAAGACAGGGGAGGGACTATGGCCAAGGGCAGGGAGTGACAGAACAAGGGGTGGTGGCTTGAAACTGGAAGAGGGGAGATGGAGATGAGATGTGAGGAAGAAATTCTTTCCTGTGAAGGTGGTGAGACAGTGTCCCAGGTTGGCCAGAGAAGCTGTGGCTGGTCCTCCCTGGAAGGGTTTTCGGCCAGGTTGGATGAGGCTTTGAGCAACCTGGTCTAGTGGAAGGTGTCCCTGCTGATGGCAGGGGGGTTGGGACTGGATGATCTTTGAGGTTCCTTCCAACCCAAACCAGTCTGGGATTCTGTGATTCTATCTTACAGAACATGATGGAAATTCTTTCCCACCATCAATTGTCATGGGCTCTGAGATATCCACTGTGAGGCAGATCCAACCACAGCTCAGTTTCTCTATTTTCTGTGTGTACATGTTTGTCTCAAGCAGCCCCAGCAGTGAATCCAGCATCCTCGTCTCTCATGGGAGCGTGAGCAACCTCCTCTGCACATGGGCTCTCCCCAACAACTGCTGGAATAAAGGTCCTGCCTCTTCACTGGGGTGTGAGGGAATTGCAAATGCCCCCACGTGTCAGCCGTCACTTCAGGACTGGCTCAAATCCAGCTGGGATGTAACTGAGCCTTGTTGGCATTGCAGATCTGGGCAGTGTGGGTGGCAGAGGACTGCCCCAAGCACTCAGCATCACGTCAGAGGGCAAAGCAGAGCAAAAGCACAACCAGCACAAGTACCTGGAGTGCAGGAGCAGCTTCTCCTCACCTTGCAACCCAGCAGAGCTTAGCTGGGTGAAAATGAGGGGGTTGAGGCTGTAGGGCCCAACCTGATGGCTAAAGGCTGGTGTCGCAGCAGGCGTTCTATAAACGCCTTAGAGAAACATCCCTCAGGAAAGTCCTGCCTTTGGATTAGGCCTTGTTCTACATGTGGAAAATTGTTCATCTACTCTTGTGACGTTGCTCTGGGCTCCTGGCTCTGCAGAGGTCTTGTCTTGAGAAATCAATGGGTAAAAAACCAAAAGCACATGCAACCTAGGGAAACTGAGGCCCGAGGGCAAAGTGTCAGGTCAAAGCCTAGGCTCCAAATCCACAAAACCAACGACTGTCCCATGACTGACAAGAAAACAGCAGGTGGACAAGGTCACCTTCGTGCCCATGAGGTCCCCTCACACCATGGTGCACCTCTCGCAGGGCTGGACCTCCAGGTCACCCTCATCTCACTTGTTAGTGTTCGCTGAGTCTTGGGAGCTGGGGTCCCTGCAGGGACCTCATCCTTGTCACCGCCGATGTCATGCTGTCACATTGTCCTTTGGGAGCATCTAGCACTTCTGCACAGCCACTGTCACCAGCCCTGAGGAAGGGGCACCCATGGCTCCTGCTGTGCCACCCAGACTGCCTTGGCCCCTGGCCGGGTGCTTTTTTTCCTGCCGTGGTGGCATCTCACCCAGGTGATAAGAGTAGGACCATGGCGTGGGCTGCAGTGGGGCCGGAGGGCAGGGGAGCAGCCCCATGAGCTGGCCCAGCCCTTCTGCGGGTGCTGGGGAGCCCTGTGGGACCCCCGGGTACATGGGGGTGCTGGGGTTCAGGGCAGGAGACAGGTAAGGGTGCAGGATTGGGGCTCCGCCCAGCCGGCATGGTTGGAGGGGGCAGATGC
>NW_010315983.1:0-32547 GCF_000700745.2 Antrostomus carolinensis
ATATATAGGGAGAAAGAGGGAGGGGGGAAAGATGTGAGGTGTGGAGGAAAGTGCATGTCACCGAAGCTTTGTGCTCTCTTTCCAGCTTTGTAAATCAGCACTGTTTGAAATGAAATCTTCAAGAGAAAACACAGGAAACTTAGCTACCCCCTCAACTCAAAACATTTTTTTATATAAATTGTTTTGCCCTCATATTTTTTATGATATATGGATCTGTGAACTTTAAATTAGTGATAACAGAAATTGACAGGTACAGCATTAAAAAATAAACCATGCAGCCCTACAGGCTTAATTATGAAGTAAGCAGGAAGATAGACACAGAAAATCCTGTTTCAAAATTTTACCTCACATAATATAAATAAAAGATTATGGCTTCCACTGGTAGCCTATAGATCAAAAGGATAATATGACTACCTTGTATTTATTTTGCCTTTATTATGTGTATAGATAAACTATATATTTCTCATTTTTTTATGTCTTTTAGCTACACACAGAGACGCTTAGATAAAAATGTAATTATGGATACATAGCTATAAATTAATATCTGCAATTATTTTTGCATTTTCATATAATCATTAGAAAGACATTTTTTATTGTCAAAATGTAAAAATATAATTTTTTTTAAAGTATTCTAATTGATAATATGGCAAGTTGAATATGAATTAGATAAATAATAATTATTGTTTTGAATTCATTTTAGAAATTGTGATTCTGAAGATAAGGATGTTTTAGATAATCACTAAATATCAGACACTAGTTTTGACAGTATTTATTGCAGAGATGTAAAAATGTCCTACTATAAACATATATCTTCACCATTTAGGTACTGTGTGCTGAACTGATAATTTTCATTGCTGTTCTGAAAAATTTTTTCTTGTTAAGTTTGAATAAAGCACTGGAGAGGGTTTTCTTTTTCCTGATGAACCTTTTTATATGACTTCAGTGTAGTGGCCAAAAGTTGAATTTTAATGGTAGCAATCGATAACTATAATTTAATTGATGATTTTACCAAAACATGCGTAAATTCTATGTCAGGGTATCTGAAGTGAAGATCTGAAATGTTCTGAATTTCCAGCTATGCATTTTTTATTACTGGCAAAAAAAGGAGTGGGAAAGAATCTGAAAGAAATGGGTACAACTTTCTTCTTCCTTCTTTGAGCTACTTAATTGATCATTTTCAAATGCCAGTATAAAAGCTGCCAGAGTAGTAATTGACCTGCAGCCAGTAACATTTTTGTCACATTAAAAGTGGCTGTCACGTGACAGGAAATCAGTCTCACAAGAAGAGCCAAGAAATATTAGCGCCTTTTTAGAAGGGCTTAATGAAACTAAACCTCAATATTTTTCCTCGTTACATCTCAGAATGCACGGTGCCCTCAGTGATGGAATTATCAGAAAAGTGTCAGGCTGTAATATGCAGGATTGTTCTAACAAAGTAATTCTCCATTTCCATATTTGTTTGCTCATGATTTAGGACCATTTCATGCAAAGTCTTAGTTTGTGAAAGTAGCCCTGTTAAAATCAGTCAGGATAATGGCTGAAGCTGAGCTTTTCTAATGTTGGCTTACAGCACTGAGCCCTCTTGGAGTGGTATTTTAACTGGCAATTATTCTATTTGATTATGATCAATCAGGATGAAAATTGACTTGACTCCTTAAAGTCTAAATCTTTATATCATTATTAGCCCTGCATTTTCTTCCTTGTTCCTCCCTCTCAGTCTGCCTCCACCACATGCATTTGCTGGATAAAGGTAGCCCTTTGCAGAACTTAAAGAAAAATGTCATATTGCTAACAGTCCTAAATTGAATTTAGTATAGAAGATCTATTATAAAAATATAGTATTGTTTTAATTTGTCATTTTCTGTTATGTTTGGAGTTCCTAATCTTCCAGAAACTTTTGTAAAAGTAATATTGCACTTTCATGATAATGTATGATAATCAGAAAAACAAGTAGCAGCAAAAATCTGTCAATCGTAATAACAATTTTTCCTTAAAATACTGCTAGTTTAGATTTAACATCAGTGGTTGTTATGTGCTAGCACAGCCAGACTGTGGTCTCCTCTCCTTTTTGGAGTATAGTGGTATCTCCTCTCTGCAGTTATTTTTTTGCCATTTTTCCCTGACTCTGATCTTTGAGGGGGATGATGTAGGAATACACACAGCTGTATCACAGCAGATCTCTGATTTGTATCTGTCCCTACAGTAATATGACTCACAGCCAAGCTATTAATTCCCCAAAACAGCTGCTGTACACCATACCTGCTTCATTTGGACTGAAACGATGATACACCTGTGAAATCAGCTCATACCACTTTTTTAGCTGCTCCAGGTAAAAGGCTTCTAAGCACCGCTGTGAATCTTTAACGTAGTTCAGAAACTTATACTGCTTATTTCATGACAAGGTGATGGAGCCTGGAGAGCATCACCAGTACTGCCAATCTGAACAGTGCATAAATACCTCTCTGGAATTCATAAGATTTGGCTGCAGTAGCACAGCTATGCCTTGAGACATTAGGGTTTTTGTTAACTTTTTTTGTAAACTATGAATTTGAGGAGGTCATTTGGCTTAAATAAAAAGAAAAAAGTAATGAAGAAGGTGGCATATGCATTTACGCTAATTCTCATGGAAGGCCCTAAATCACTGCAATTGCGATTAATGGTAATCACTGGCAAATCTGCTTTAAATGTGTAATTAATCCTAAGCATGTAAGTAGTCTGGCTGATGTAAATGGAACTGCTCAGACACTTGTACTTGCTTGCACAAAATTAGTCAGACACTTGGCTTCTCCAGTAGGGCCGGATGGAAATGCAAAACTCTTCTGCTAAATCGCCATGGGCTCAAGAGAATAGTGCAGTTTAATTATCTTCAACCAAGGTTAAAGAGGGATGGAAATATTCTTTTGTGCCAGAGAAATTCATCCAGATGTCATTTGTAATGGCAGGAACAACCAACTCAAGGGAGCAAGCACAGGTGAGGTTTTGTTGCACGGCAGTTACTTGTGAAGCCAAACTCCTTTAGGATATTAATGCAAGCCCAGGGTAATCAGTCTAGGATGAAGTTGAGATTGTTCATTCAAATTTAGAGATGTCTTTCTGTTTGAAGGTGTTGAGGGGAAAATTAACTAGATCATGTGAATGGGAGTAGGAATCATTTGGGGAGACTTCAAGTACTGCAGTACTAATAGGTAAGATTTAAGTAGACTTCACATTTTTCATGTGTACCAGTCACCTGAAATATCAACTGGCTGCACATCCCTAAAAGAAAGGGGTAGTGGAAAGGGGAGAAGGTCAGAAAAATCCCAGAGTGGTATGACTAGAACAAAGTTAGAACTGGATCTGGTGAAAAATTCAGGATAATAGGTGAGCAGAAGGATTAAAAAGTATGGCTAGTACAGTTTTGCAGCACGGAGTAATAAAGTTGCTTTATCCCAAACCTGCTAATAAATTGTAAGAGACAGATGCCAACACTTCACTTATTGTAAATGACTGAGCAAAAGGCTTTCAGAAAGAAGAATATAGTTATTAAGAACTTGGGGGGTGGGATTGAGGGGATGGAATATTGGTCAGAAATTAAAAACTGATTAAGAAAATTGGAAGTTGGTGTCAGTTTGGTGTGTGATAATCCTACAAAATTTGTGCCTAATTCTGCCAGCACTAACATGGCTAATTAAACAATAGATTTATTGCTTTGTTACTGTATTGGACAGTTAGGCCTGGAGAATATTTTTGTGTTAACTGTATACTGTAATAGTCTTTAATTGCTATATAAATCTGTTCCATATCTTTTATAATGTAAAAATATAAGTGCATGCTGATCTTCAGTTAAATCAATGGTTACTGCTTCAAAAAGCATGTTACTCTGGTTGAAGTCGGTAGTTCTGATAAAGGACTAAACCATTACAATGTAACGTACACTTGAAAAATAAACAAAAAATTCTGTGATACCGAGCTGAAGAATATTTACAGATTCAGCTTCCTTTGAAGGGAAGCTCTATGAGGCTTTGCTGTACAGAACACCTTTCTCCAAAACAGAGCATAATTCAGTGAGTTAATGTATATACAGCATTTTTTCATCATTTTTTTAATCTGCATATTTTCAGAGGAGGAGTTCATGTAACCTCAACAAAAGACATGCAGGATATCTAGATTCTACAGAATCCTGAAGATAATTGCAGTTGTTTAAGACAGCTTTATTTTATCCTGCGTTGTGTTAACTAGGATTTGGTATTCAGTCCTGGGCCATAAAGATTTTTTTGATTGTTTGGAACTTTGAGAAAGCGAATATTTTGTTAAGAAATTTTGCAAAGTTTGCAGAGTTTTATGGTTCCTCCTACAATGTCCAACAGGTGGCAAATGGTGCATGGGAGTGCTTGGGTAACCAACATCTTGTGTAGCTCTGGTCCGAATCCAGAAAAGTACATATAGATATGAGGAAAACGCCTGGCTTTCACAGTCTTTCTTGCACCTAAACAGTAAAACAAAACAGTCTTATTTTTAAGTGACTTTTTAGTTATTTATCCAGTCAATGTAAGTCTGGTCTACAAAGGTACTCTGAGAGCTTTGCATTTCTGAAAACTGCAGATCTGGACATGCTGTTACGCAGAGCAGTGCAGCGCAGTGTTACACGTCCAGAAAGAAAAATGGTGATATGAGGTCAGCTTGGCTTCAGCCTAGTGATGTTTTGTCAATATTGTATTGGCGATCCAGTTACTATAAGAAACAAGGACATTAGGTAGCTGTTAGGATCTAGAAAATAGATTGTTTCCTATGTTACATGCCATCAGTCAGTTTAGTGCATAAACTTGAGCTCTGTCTGACTGGCATAATTTCTCAAAAGTCCCGAGTATCTATCTCTGTTGCTTAATATTTATTTAGATTAAATTAACCACAAATTAAAATGTGAAAGAATTTAGAAGATTAAAACAGTTTTAAAACATTGTTTTAATTCTAATAATAGTAATTAAATTGATATGATGATCGAAAAAATAACTGTATAGAAAAGTTGGCGCAGGAAAGCCATAAGCAATGAGTATGCATAGCATTTTGAATTTAATTCAAATTGGAGATTAGTAACATAATTGAACACAAATTCTTTGTAAGGTATTTGTCAGTACGTGGTGGGTTGACCCTGGCTGGATGCCAGATGCCCACCAAAGCCCACTCTATCACCCCCCTCCTCAGCAGGATGGGGAGGGGAGAAAATAAGTTGGAACACGAAAAAACAAACTCGTGGGTCAAGACAAAGGCCGTTCAATAGAAGCAAAGCAAAGCTGCGTGTGCAGAGGCAAAAGAACAAAACATTTATTCTCTACCTCCCATCAGCAGTGATGTCTGGACACTTCCCGGGAAGCAGGGTTTGCATACGCGTTGCGGTTGCCGGAGGACAAACGGAAGTAACGAATGTCCCCCCCTTCTCCCTCCGTTCCCCTTGCTGTTATTTCTTAGCAGACATCACATGCTATGGAATATCCCTTTGGTCCGTTTGGGTCAGCTGTCCTGGCTCTGTCCCCTCCCCAGACCTTCCCCACCCCCAGCCTACTGGGAGGGAGGAAATGTTGGAGAGACAGCCTTGGTGCTGTGCTAGCACTGCTCACTAGTAACCAAAACACCGGGGTGTTATCAACACCCCTCGAGCCACCAATTCAAAACACAGCACTCTGAGGGCTGCCGCGGGGAAAATCAACTCCAGCCCAGCCAGACCCAATACACAGTAATAATGCAATAAATTTAATTTATAAAGGTTAGTTTCTTTGAAATATTCCTCTCTGTGTTGGCAATTTACCTGCAGAGAAAATGTATTTTGTGCTTTATCTTATTCAGCCTTCTACAATACTGGACCTAGTCTTTTACATTCTTGGTTTTTGCTTTGCTATGTAAATTCGAAGTTTGAAAAGCTGTTGCCTTCCAAGTCCTCTCTATGTAATTAAAGGGATATAAGCAGTCCCACTCTCCAATAAGACTCCTTTCTGGTCAGCTGTGTAGCATAAATATTGATAAGATTTAAAATACCGAGAGATTTAAAATTCATCCTAGAAAGAAAGTACTACTGTCTTAGGACTCGAATGTCCTTTAAAAGCTCACTGTGTTGAATGACCTTAGTTAAGTAACATCCTCCATTTACACAACAGAGTAAGTGCATCATATATCAAATGTTTGCATTGAAAACCAGAATATTTTAAGACAGGACCAAGGATTAGGTTGACATGTGCCAGTAAGAAGGAAAAATGAGGCTTATAGTGGAGGGGAACAACTGTGAAGATGGTCTTTCCTTTCTGCAAACCCTGGTTTTCCTGCAATCAGCCATGTTATTTTTCTTAAGAGTCTGAAAGTTTTGATCATGGCCATTGGCTAATTCAAGGTCTAGTGAAGTTGATCAAGTGCCTCCTCGTGGAAAATAAAACCAATGAAATAAAAGAAGAAAAAGGCAAAAAAAGCTGAAAATTGGGTAGCTTTCAGAAGAAAATCTGTAATGGATTACTAAATAAAAACAATAGTAGGAGCTAAATACCTTGCCTTCAATTAAGTCAGGATATTTTATCCCTAAATTGCCTAGTTTTATACACTTTCCCACTACTGTCCTTTCAAGTAGTTTTGAGCACAGATACCAGAGGCAGCTTTACAAATGTTTCCAAATATCAAGGAAGATCTTCTCTTGCATAAGTACATTGTGAAACTTTATGGTGCCTTTTGATATCATGTTAGACTGCTGACTTTGCATAGAGCTTTTTAGACAAGTTAGTGTATCGGAAGCAATCAAACCTCCACAAGTTAGAGCTTAGAACTGGGGTTTTGTGCATGTCCAGCATGCTGGGTGGAAACAGGAGCCCTGTGTGCTTCCATGCAGTGTAGCTGCCTCCTGAACCAGATCGCTTCAAGTTGTTCAGGTGTGCTTAGATGAGCTACAGTCATACTTTTGAACTGCAGAGTAGACATTCACCTAAGGAGATAAAGGTCACCAAAAGAGTGTGGTAAAAGCTTTTGTAAAGGCATTGTCTACTGCGTTAGAATGTGCAAAAAGGAACTGGCCGTGGAGGTTGTTAAAAATCAAGATGTTTTCATAACTTTTGCCCCTCAAAAATATTAATCCAGTCAGTGTGAATGAAAAATTCCTCTGAGACTGTGATTGCCACGAGCTCTCCATCAGTCTATTCATAATACTGAGGCTATTGGATTTTCTCACCAGTTTGACAGGTTGTATGGTATGTATCATCAGGGAGGTCTGTTTACCTTTATTCTTTCCAGTTCCTCAGTTATAAACTCAGTTATACACTGGTATATGCACACCTTGTGCAGACTCTTTTGCAACTCTGAGGGAACTGCATATATGCTAACTCCATTGCACCCTCTTCCTGAGGGAACAAGTTCAGGTTACTTTATGCTAGATGTGCTTTGCATATAAGTGTAAATATCTAAAGAACATTGTCTTACAGAATCACAGAATGGTGAGGGTTGGAAGGGACCTCTGAGATCATCTAGTCCAACCCCCCTGCCAAAGCAGGTTCCCTACAGCAGGTTGCACAGGAAAGTGTACATGTGGGTTTTGAACATCTCCAGAGATGGAGACTCCACAACCTCTCTGAGCAGCCTATTCCAGTGTTCCGACACCCTCACAGTAAAGAAGTTTTTCCTTAGGTTTGTAAGGAACATCTGGTGTTCCAGTTCTTGCCCATTGCCCCTTGTCCTGTCAAAGGTCTTTGTCTTTCTTGGTCTTTGTTTTAATGAACCTCCAAATCTGTGATGTCACTGCTAGTGAAATGTTAGTGTGCATGCTGCATTTATGTGTATCTGTCTTTTAACATCAGTCATCGCTTCTTCCCTGCAGAACTTCTGTATAATGGTCCATTAGGTGTAATATGGACCTTGGTTTAATATAGATATAACTTAAAACAGGTGTCTTATTTAGCAGACAGACTATTTGGTACTCTGTAAATACCAAGGAAAGGGATATTGGGCTGAATGATCAGATTCAAAGAGATCAAAGAGATGAAGATGATCTTTACACACGTTGGATTTAGAAGGTTGGATTTCCAATGTTGATCAGTTAGCATTTTTCCTCTAAATGCTCACTCTTCATTTTCAGGTGTGATCATATGGCAAAACAAAAAGAAAGCATGACTAATTTTTGCATAATGTTCCATAGCTTAAATTTTGGTTTAGGATTTAATGGAAGTTGGTCAAATGGGAATGGAAATGAACTCATGGAATACAGAGGTTGCTCTTCACAAGGGAATGAAAGAGAGAGAAAATCTACTGTTATAGTCAGGGAAGCTTATCCTAGTAAGCCTTTGTGGGTCAGGGATCTGAATATCCAGGCATCTTTATTAGGGCTGGTACCTTTGATTGTCATATCCCAGCTTTACAGTCATTGGTAGCTTTTGGTACAGTCATTACAGTAGCCTTCCTCTTCATTTTACTTCTCATGTGGCAAGTCATGATCTGTTCTTTAAAGTCTACTTAGCCTAATACCTCTCTGTGATCAGACAGCAGGCATGCAGATTTTTTTTTTTTAGTGCCTATGTGAATAGACAACTGTGAGTTCAATGTCTATTCAGGAGCGTTCCTCAAACTACTTGATCTGGAAGTGGATAGGAACATTACTTTCTCAGTGGAGAGCCAAGTGTTCCCATGTTCCCAAAGCTAGCCACACTTCCCTAAACACGTCCCTAATTGGTATTCAATCTTAAAAAATGTCTTTCATTAAAAATATAATTTGACGAAGTGGGTAATTGACTTGCATTTGATTTAGGCAGATTCTATTGGATTAACATGATTAATAGGTAAAATTATAATCAAACAGAAAGCAGTACGAAAGGTGACTTAAGTCATGGGTCATATTAAGATACTAAATTTAAAAAAGATTGATATGGTAGGAATATTCGTTTCACACTAGGTATCATGCTGTTCCCTTACAGACAATGATGTAATTCAAATGAATTTTGTAGTCAGAATCGGGCCTTATTCTAAATGCCTTTGAAATTGATGAGAGTTGTTATGCCAGAGAAGTGTCTATGATAAAACTTCACCCCTACAATGTAAATATTCATTGCTCCCATGTCAATAACAGCAAAATGCTGTGTTACTGTTAGAAGAACTAGCTCTGAACTCCAGAGGGGAAAAAAATAGCTTAATGGTCTTACAATCAAAAAAGCATATCCAAAGAAGAACAGCTGTCTTCTAAGGCTTCTTGTTATGTAGCACCGGAATATGATGTAGCATGTCATTGTACATATCTACTAGGGAGATATCTTAAAAGTTGTTATGAAATTTGACCTACAGATACATAGGACACTGCATTGACTCAGAAAAGCTTATTCAGGATAAAATTAAAATGCCATTATTAAATCTATAGTTTTCCTTTTAAGAGAATAAGTAAAGATCATAGACAGCAACCTCATTTTAAGAGAATTGTAAAGATGGAGGTAAACCATTAAAGCTACACTGTAACAGACTGGCTTGAATTGTCAGCAATATATTGGGCTTGTACTTCATTTTGAAACAGTGACATTAATTAATTAATGAATTAATTAATGTTTGTCTACCAGCTAGAGTACTCCTTTGGTGAAGTTAAAGAGTTCCCTTCCTTGCCAACCATGACAAATACATTTTATTGTCTCTTTTTAAGGTGTGACAAGCCAATAAGTGGTCCATGTGTGGTGGATAAAAATAATCATGACTTGAAATGCTTGAAATGGCCCATTGGATGGATTATATAGGCAACTAGTTACATTCTGATTTGCAGTCTGATCTAAAGATAAAGAGAATGTTTGCCATCAACCTCTCTTGTATTTCAAAATGATATAACCAATAGAAATAACTAAACCTAGAGTTAACTAATCTTCCTAGATCAGCAGCTTGTCAGTAATTAGACTAGATTAGTTAGTAATTAGATCAGCACTTTGTCTGCTAGTGAAGTTAGTGTGTGAGTGGCATCCACTAAATTCTTTTAAATGAAAAATTGACTACCAAATTGAAGATACTGGAAAAACATAAGCAGTAAATTCTCCATGAGGGATAACAGACTATTGACTGCTTTAAATTTAATTTGCAGTAGACATGGTTTCATTGAGGTATTTGTAAAATAAGAAAATATAGGTGAATTAAAGACTTTATTATAAGCATTTGATCTCAGGAAGATGTAAAATCTTTAAGACACCTTCAGCATTATTTCATGACTCACTAAAACAGAATCTAAGTCTGGCAAAATATATTGAGTATCTCAATAAGTTCAAAGTACCCTGGGGGTTTTGGGATCTAGTTGCCTATGGAACCCATCTGGGGTTTCTTAAATGCTTTGTGTTTAAAATCATAAATGTTTTGGACTAGTCAAGTGCAGGATGATGATGCCAAAGCAATGTAGAAAAGCTGTCATTGCAAGATAGCTTTGCATTGATTGGCTTACAGTATCCTAAATACATAGAATCTGTTTGTTGCCTAAAGGAGAAGTTCTTGTACACTTAAGTTCTGATGCTCTAATAGAAAGGAGCTTTATTTAATATCCTCTAGATTGTTCCACAAGGAAAAAAAGTTATTCTACCAGTGACATGTTATACCAGAAAATCTGTAGTAGGTTAGAATTGATCATTATAACTCCACAGAGATTACTTGGTCAAATGGCACAGGTCCCATGGCAAGAAATAGCTTTTTTTTTTTTTTTTTTCTCTCTTGAAAAAAAAAAAAATATTCAACTCAAGTGCTGTTCTGAGAAGAAATGGTCTTGCTTATTTTTCCTAATTGAGGCTAAAGTAATTCCTGCCATTTAGTGGTTGCTGCCTCTAATAGACTGGATTTATAAATTTAGAAAAGTGGCATTACAGAAATGGTATAAACAGTGCTCTGTTCCTTCAGAATAGCTTCTGCTGACAAGAGAGCCTACTTTCAGCATACTGAAGTCTAGAGTTTAAAAGATCCACCAAAAGGAGAATATTACTATTGTTTGAGTCATTCTTGTTCAGCTTTAGACAGTATGTCTCAGTCATATGTATAATATTTGCCTATTATAAGAAAATAAAATCTTATTTAACTTCCAAGTTTACTTGGAATCTCTTGAACTGCTGGCACATAATATTGGTATTTTAGTGCCAAAGGTAATAAATTCTGTGGTCCTTATGACATGTTTGGAAATAGCTTTAGCACTGGAGATGGAAGGGCTGAGCTGGACTCTTGTCTCTGTACTAGGATGATCAGTTAATAAACCTGAAGAAATTAATAAAATTCAGCACATCTATTTTTCAGTCAGTTCACTATTATTTTCTGGATACCCTGAATCTCAGCACGTGTTACCTCTGGGAGCCAGTCTTCACTGATTAAGCAGAGTACTTGTCAAGGCAAACTCTAAATTAAAAGCTATGCACAAATCATTTGCTTAATGCAAACTGGAATAAAACTTAAGAAAAAAGGAAGAATATGCTGTTTTCAGTGTCATTTAACTTAGGCAGGACACTTCACATAACTTTAAACTGTTGATTTGAACCCACTTGGTTAGCTTACTGCAGAAACAGTATTCTGTTATCAGTGAACTTAGCAATGACTGACTAGGGATCACTGTATACAGATTTTCTATTCTATTTAAGAATAGTCATATTTAGATGGATGGATGAATTTGGAACACTGTTGCTTCACCTTTATCTCTAATTGAGATACTACCATGGACTGTAAGGCTCTGGAGTATAATGATTTGTCAGTACAGGACACAGAGTGGACCAATTTAATAGTTGCTGGAGGGGTTAGGATTCCAACAGCCTTTGATGAAATCTTTTTTAGGTCAGTAACATTTAGAGATATAAGAAAAAAAATCAAGTAATTGGAGAGAAACCAGATGGTTTGTGGCTAATTTGGAAAAGTACGGATTACAATGTTGTGCAGCATCTTATTCATTAAATGAAAAAGTCTTAAGATTTTATAAGGGATAGATTAATATTGATATCATGTTATGATTCACACTGTTTAGTGTGCAAACATCAGCCATCCTTTATTTTTTTTCTGCACATGCTCAGTGCTATGGCTGAAACCACTGTATTGGGAATTACCATGGTGAGTCAGTAGATGACAGCCTTGTGTGTACATTTCTCATTTATGTTTTCCAGTGCAGAAAAAAACATTTGCATGTCTGTAAGACGTTAATTCAAATAGTACAGAAGTAGCTAAATTTATGCATCTCACAGAAATAACATGGGTTAGTGAAGTTTCGTAAGCATAACGTGATCTCTCTGCATTCCCTACCATTTTTCAGAGCATCTTACTTTATCTGCTCAGGCTCCTATTCATTACAATTACATCTATTAAATATATGTTCATTTTTAAGTTTAATTACTGTTACATTCTGAATGAATATAGACACACTAGTTAAGAATCTCGAGCTATGTGTTTACTTTAAGGTGATAAAGGTAAAATATTAACCCATATCTAACTGGGTAAATATTATTTTATTCATGTTTATTACAGTAGTGCCCCGGGGCTCTGAATGAAATTGCTGAACGCTTCATAGATACTGCAAGGGGCAACTTTTGCCTCACACAGTTTGTAGCAAAAATAAGCAAGACAGACAAAAGATAAGAGTGCACACAGATAGGGAAGTGACTGACTTATAAGGGACAGGCAGAAAGCAGAGTAGCACTGTGTCTGCTGACTGAGCCGTGAGATCACATTATCTTACATGAGAAAGGGCTTTATGTCCCAACAATCTTATACGTGTCACAAAATAGAATATATATTTAACGCATTAGTATATTTTGTATTTATGTATTGATATCTATCTGTGTATAATCTTGCCGATATTTCAAGATGTCACTACAAATTGTTACTAGTACATTGCAACTACTATTGGGGATTTTTTGGCTCCCATTAGCTTACTTAGTTCTTAAGATCTTAACCTTACGTTATGAAGAGATTTAGACTTCACAGCATTTTGCTGTCGCTTGCTGCCATACTGGAGAATATTGTCTGAGATTTTTGGAGAATCCTTTCCATTTGGCAAATATGTTTGGATGCGCTTGTTTGGAAGTGAACACTACAAACTAGACAGTCAGCTCTGAAGGGGATCCTTCAATGAGGGAATTGCTATAGGAAAACAGTGCCAGACAAGCAACATTTTGCTGAGAGGTTTTCAGAAGAACATTCTTGACTTAGAGCCCCATTATCTAACAGATGTGTATTGATTTAATAAGCCTCCCTACTGTTTCACTGTAAGCACTTAGTTATCGCATCTTCAGTGTAGAACGTGGAGCAGGAATCTATTAATAAAAAGTCCCTCATTCCAGCAAAACATGTTGGTACTCATACTTGCCAAGGCCAGTTAAGCTTAATTTCAAAGCTCATTAAAGCTTCGTTTTTTGATTGGAATGCTGCAGGCAACTCCCTCAGCTGGATGTAGTAACTGATATTTCTGATATAGATAGATATAGATATCATTTTGCTTAACCAAAGAATAACATTCAAACCATTTAATCTACTCTATTTTTCCCCAATATACCCCAAAATGATCTTCCAAAATAATGTCTTTCTGTGGCTACAGAAGTAAGGAATTGACACCTTGCTACTGTCAAGCTGTTACTTCATTCTCATTTCTCTAGGTGATGTATTTACTAACTGTATTGGACTCTACTCATCCTTTATGTTGTTTTTAATATCACAGGCTTCATTTGCCATCTAACTGTAATAACTAATGTTCTAGTGAAATCAAAAATATGAACTAGTAAGGCAAATCCCTCTGGATTTGCAGAATAAATGACAGGACAGAATGACATCAGTGCATGAACACAAATTTGATGTCTTTCCTAGGCTTTAGAAGCACTTTTAACACCGAGGCTGGTGGTAGGATTGGCCTAGTTTGATGTAAAAACTCATATGTAGCCAATACTGAAGCTGAACATGGTCAGACCACAACCCAAGGCATCTACTACTCCAGAACTGCAACAGATGTGACAACTGCTTACCTCTACTCTGTCTCTGAAGGTATGAGAAGGCAATAGCCCAGCCAGTTTCCCCACCTTCCTTTCTTTTATTTTTTTCTAGAGCAAGAGACAGTAAACAGGAGAGATGAAAATTGGTGAGATGTAGCACAAAATTTGTTGCAAAAATGCCAAAGTCTGGGAAGGAATAGGGAGAGCCAGCTCTGCTGCAGCTGCAAAGTTCTGTCAGGTTTAGTAAATACTGCTGTGTTTAGTAAAGGCAGCTGTGAGGAATGGAGCTGGCTGCCACGGAGCTGAGGGTGGCAACTCATGCTCAGCACTGTATGGCTTTCTCAACAATTCACAACTTCTGTTGTATGCAGAGACAGTAATTTTGTGTCCTACATGCCCACATATGCATGCTTAATATGAAGGTTGTTACAATAAGATATGACCTTATATACAATGAGCATAGCCATTTTAACATTTTAAAAGCTACGTAAATTATGACTTATGCTGTGCATTTATTCTGATAATTTACATGTCCATTCATTGCTGTCAAGAAGCTTAAATGAAAAAAAAATCAGTTTTGTGTTGGAAAGCAGCTAATAATTTTACACTACAGTTCTGTGGTGCTGAGCTCCAAGTATTTTAGAAGAGTCTGCAAGTAGGAAAATTCTGACTGTTTCTGTCTCCACAGCCTCTTGAGGCGTATTTTTGATGTTTCCACATGCACATCACCAAAGAGAGACATGAAAAAGTAACAAGTCACTTTTGAAAATCTTCACCTTCAAACATTATATTATTTCCTACAGCTGCCTCAGTTAAACACAGGAAGCATCTGATATAATACATCTTTTTTAAGGTAAGAACTGCTTGTGTGAGGAGTTCAGCAAGTGTTTTGAACACAGGACCTCTTCTTTCATAATCTATTAATATTTTCTGCAAAGTTTCAAGTAATTTGCTTTTCTGAATCAAGCTATGAAGCTTTTAATTGTAAAATTGATCTCCTCATAAAGTACATGCTGTAATTACCTGAGGCCTGATCTTGCAGCCCTTGACAGCATAAGTAATCTTTACTCATCTGTCTGATCTTACTGATTGGATAAAGGAGGAGTCAAGTGACTCCAGCCTATCTGCTAGGTCTCTACTCAACTTTCCTAAATCACAATTTGTTTTCACATGGATTAGTGATCTAAATTAAGGGTTAACAGTGTTCTGTCTCTCTTAATTTGAGATTTGAAAGACAATTATAATTCAAAATGCTTCTTCTAGTTGAGACTCCTTAGGAAAGACATATACGTAGCCTAGAGCTAGAAGTCCAACTTTGCTTTTAAATGCAAATATTTTAACAAGTATAACACACAGAAGCAGGAACTATCAGTTATTCCTAGTAGGCATATGTAAAACATCTTGTTTATCACAAAGAGACCAAATTAGGCTAAAATGTAAAATAAAACTTTGTAATTGAAATGTTGCCTATTCTCCTTTCAAATTGCCCATTGTTCTTATCAGAAGTAGCCTTCAGGTTGTCTTGATGCATCTGAATGGATCTTTCAATAAGAAAAGATGGGAAATACCTATACTACTACAGTATTGTCAGTCTGTGGTATTTGTCATGCAATGAGACTTCTTGAGAATGGTGTTAGAACAGTGCATTATTTACAGCCCTAGCCTGTCAGATAAGAGTAAAGACTTGGTTTCCCCTTATTTTCATTCTCTAAAGGTCTTACTGCTACCTACAGACTGAGAGGAGGAGGTTTCACATCAGGCAGAATGAATTTCCCAGCTTACCTACAAACACAAGAATATAGTCAAAAGTCCATAGAATTTTTGAAGGTGTTAACTTCAGTAGATTTTTTTTTAATCCAACTTTAACTGCATTGGTCTGAAGGCTGATCAACTACAAGTTTCAACAAATGTTGAAATTTCCAGTATAGTATTGTCTCAGCCTAAATCAAGTCAAATTCTACTGTTTTATCTCCATCCCCCAGAAGACGTCATTCTGAGACAGTAATACTTTGGGGTTTTGGTTGTTTGTTTGTTTTTCCAGGCTACTGCTACCTATCTTTCAGAGCTACAGCTAGATTTGAGTCCTCAGGGTGATTTTGTTGCATCATTTTGTAGATGTGATAGCTGTTTTACCAATACTTTCCCTTTCTCAAGGATAGTTGGTAGTTTTTGACCAGGAAATAATTGTCTTAATCATCCTCATTGTGTTTTCAGGTTTTACACATGCACATCCACACTCGCAGGGTTAATGTGAATGTTAAATACGTATATGGCACAGTCCTGTGACTTACATGCCCAGAAAGCATGCCCTGATGATAGTTATCTCTGGAAACTTTCAGTGAAGTTAATGTCACATCCCAACAGCCATATGTTATTTCCCCACCACCCCGTGTCTTCTGAGCTCTTTTGTAATTGGAAGTCTCTAATCCCTGATGGTTAGTGGACTATTCTGTTTTGTTTTCTTTTGGTTTTGGTACAAATTTTTGTACGTTGGTTTTACTGGTATGGAGTGATTTCAGAGCTCTCCAAAATCTTCGTTTCTGAAACTACTGGGGTTCTGTATATCACCCTAGCATCCTTGATTTGCTTGAGATATTTATAGATGTTATTTCTATTATATCAGTTGCTTTTCAACCCGGGAATTTATAGTGGTTCATAATTTAATCTATTTGATGTTGACAGGATTGAGATTGTTGTTTAATACCTATTTTACAAAACAGTATGTCCAAGTACTATTATTTTAAAGATCTGTTGTCTACATTGTTTCACAGCTTCATCTCTCTGTCCTCTTACTGATGGCTTCTATGCTTTTTAAAGTTCTGAGGTTTTAGGTGTCAGAAGACACAGGTTTTTACCTCCAGGCTTCTTGGAATGAAAGGAAGCCTACCTCTACACAAGGTAGGTCTCAAAAAGTTAGAAAATCTTATTTCTTAAAAAAAATACACTTCCTCTGCCACCACATCGTTCTAATTTCTGTAACAGCATAAGATTAAGGAGACTTGACTTAGCTGCAGAGACTTGTTTATTTTAACTCATTAAGTGCATGACAACCCCAATGTTTACTTCTGTTAAAATAATAGGTCCTCTACTAGGTGGTGTTATATACTTAGATTTTTCTCCCCAGAATCTCTCTATTTTATTTGGTTTCTTGCATTAGAGAGGAAGGAGTGTACCTGAAGCAGTCAGTTGTTTCTTGTCTTTGTATTGTTTGGTGTGTGATGAGATTGGTTATCAGATCTCAGTGTGCTACTGATGAAAATGGCTTCATTTGCTACAAAAAGTGCTATCTACAAGGGGGCAAATATGCCCTCTACTGACTTTATCTGTGGCTGGACTTTAAAAGATGCTGTCGGAGAATATACAATGGAACTGTTGTTTGCAAATAAAGCAAATTAAAATCAACATCTTTTATCATAAGAAAGCAATTAGTGTTGATTCGCAGCTTCACTTGTATTGTGTTTCCTGACCTTGACTACATGGTGATGGTTTTGTGCTTCCTTGGACAGTTTCTACTTGCATCTGCATCGATTAAACCTTGATCTCATTTATTATCTCAGGAAATGGTCTCAAGGTCACAGGGCTGGAAATTTAATTATGGTGGCAGTATATTAAGTGGCACATTTAAAGATGCTGAATTGTAGTAATTAATTTTTTGGATGGTGGTCTCTAGGGAACAGGTTTTCTCTACACTGGGTGTTTAGATATCCATCATGGCCATTCAGCTTGGCAGCTGTCTTTTAGCTTTAAACTGGGTCATTATTCATCTTTTACGACTGACTTTAAAAACACTAGACAACTATATCCTTTTTTATTGTAATATATGTCAGATGCTTGTATTAAGCTATACTTCACCTTTGCTATAAAACATTAACAGAGGTTGCTAGTAGCTACCTGGGCTGGCCTCTAAATTGAGACAACAATTACCCTTCGCTGACATCTAGTGTCAAGAGATGAGATATAGCTGGAGTGCTGAATCCATTGGCCTGGAAATCCTGCACTTCCCCAGTGATTCAGGCTCACCCAAGAAGCTGCAGCACTGGACATAATTAGCGGACACGAGGGATTAACTTGGCACTCAGTGTTGACTTTGTAGCAGCACTAGGTTATTGAATGAAATGCAGCACTGCCAAGGTCTTAAAAAGCTTGTAATGTTTAATGAAGGAATGGTCATTAAACTTGCTGGATCAAATATTAGGCAAGATGGAACTGGGAGGTATTTAATAAAGAGGCCTGAAAATATGAACTAAATCACATATACTAATTTAAACTGCTGGCTAAAGCCCAGCATATTTCAAAATTATTCACTGCTGGTTTAAGCTAGACAGTATGAACTGGGAAGGAGAACAGTAAGCAGGTTTTAGCTTTCAGTGCAACTTCACAGAAAGTTTTTCTACTGTAGAATTATTTTTCTTTAATGAAACACTCTAAAATTCACACATTCTGCTGGGATTGCAAAGAAATGTTCTCTAGGGAGTGTGAGGGTATTGGAGTTCTCATAGTGAACAATATCCACAGAATTTAAGTGAGGTCTCCCATACCCTTTGTCAAGCTGAATCTTCCAGAATTGTGACCAAAATATTAAACAGGGGGTTTCAGAATATTGTTGCAAGAGTTGATCCTCACATCAGTATATTAGTAATACTGTTTTTACAGGCTGAGATGATGAAGAAGAAAATCTCTTAAAGCTGTTGGGACAGTCAGAGGATGGAATTAAATTCTAGGTACAGAATATTGGGTGTAGCATTCCTCTTGCACCTTGTCACCTCTTGATCTCTTCAGACATTGTTCTCCAGACATGAAAGTCTTTGTGCTTTAAGTATTTGATCTTCTCTCAAATTCTTGCCGTTAGCCCATCTAGCACTTTATGCTATTTGGCCTTTCTGTAACAGTAGTGTATCTATCTTCTATGGAGGTCAGTTAGATCTCCTTTTTGTACTGTGTGTTTTGTGATTAGAATTACATTGAGATATTTAAATGCTGTTCCTGTGCAATGGAACTGATGAAGACTAGTTTTCGTACACATACATGTCCTTTGAGTGCATCTTGACTGAGCTAACTCTAGCAGCATGGTGGCTTAGAAAGTAACACCCTGTGGTTCATGTTAATTCAGAGGTTTCATAGGCAGTATGAATGCTGAACATGTCTATCCTCTACTCATCATCTGTGTTCCCATAGTTTGAAAAGGAAAATAGCAAGTAGAACAGCAAGCCTATCATGAGAGAAGTAAAAGAGGGATGTCTGAAGTCAGATATACAAAGGCATACAGTGTTTCTTAGCTTTACTTTGGTTTGACTGCAAATTTACTGGTGTGAAGGACATCTCCCAGAGGTGTCAAACAATGTAGCTATTCCCAAAGCTGGAGTGTGAGAACAGCAGATAATTTTGACCAGGATGATTCAGTTGCGTATAAGCCTACTTAGAAATGGAAATGAATGATCACACAGTGGCTTCTTATAGAGTTGCATATAGAGCTTTGGAGCTGTCTAAATCTCATCTAATTTAAGGGGTACTAGAAAGGAAAACAAAATGGAGAAATAGACTGGCCCGTCTCATGAAGTAAGGAATGTTCAGGGCATTGGGTGCACGGGGATAGTTCGGGTCCCTCTTTATGCCTCTCCTTACTTCCTAAAGATGCTTTTCTAGTCAGTAGGCTTCCTGCGTGTCCTTTGGGGTCTAGATCTGGTGGCTTCTCTCTCTGCATGTAGCCCATTAAGATATGTTTTCCAGAATAAGGGAATGATATTTAACTTGGCACATATGACATCAGAAAGGCTTAGAAGCAAGTGAAGTGAGAGGAGGGCCTATGTCTGCCAAAAATCACTTCTAACACAATATGTTTGCAAGTATAATGTTCAGTCTGGCCAGCTGGTTTCCGTCTACATTTGCTTGACAACTCCTTCGGAATTTCCTCTTAAAAACAGTCTATATGCTTGTAAATTAGCTCTCTCCTACTTTCAAATATTGTAACAGAATATAAAAATGGGAGTAAGGTATCCTGATCACTCCTATGGATCATCATTGTTATTTTCTAAGTATCCTAGCCTACTCATACATTATTAAAATTGGATAAATTGCATGTATATATGGTTGTACATCTAGCCAGGCAAAGCACATCAATTCAGGACTAGCTACATCTGCAAGAACAGGATAGTCAAAACGGTTCATTTCTTTCTCATGAGTTTCTGAAGAAGCTCCTTTGTATAGAATCCACGGGATTTTGTGAAGAAACAAACATATCACAAGATAAGAAATAAGGTGGAATTGCAGTATTTGACGGAGGGTTATACCTGAAGCTTAATAAGTACTAAAAAAATTCAGGAGCATATAGGGATATACTTTTTGTCAAGCTTCGGTTTTCCCACTTGTATCCCATTTTAATGAAGAACATTTAGACATTTGAGTGTTATTCTCCATGCTATTGATAGATTCAAAAGTGGTTCAAATATATCTGCATGTAAATACTGCTATCAGTACATGAGTATTCACAACGAATACTGTAGGAATGGCAAAATTAGTTTGTTTCATGTCTTTTTATGTCAACTAACTCCACAAAACCACTTACTGTTCATGTCTGGAAGCTATTTTATCTAAAATGCTACAGTAGAAGGGCAGCAGTGATAGAAAATGGTTGCACTTTGCCTGCTTTCATAACAGACTTGCATATGTTTGGTCAATCAGAATTTCTCCTACTGAAAGGTTGGATTTATAAAACCAAGCATAGGAGGTTTGGATCCAAGCTGTACAACATCAGAACCTTCAAATGATATATCAGGATTATTCCCCCGCTTTTGAACCATCTCTTATTAGCATTAAACACCATGTCATTCTTGTAATGACTTCTTGCAAATATAAAATCTTGTTTGAGTAAAAATATCCTTTAAAACATTATTTAAAAATAGTTATTCGATATACTTGCTTTACTTTTTTTAGTTCAGAATGCCATGGTTTTAGCCCATATCAGTGTAAGTTTCTTTCATGAGGTATGCAATAATTGGATTCCTATGTATAAGACCTATCTTTCAAAACTGTTTCAGTGCATACTCACATGACTGATATCCTCATATAACCATCCACCCTGAACTACATTTAACTTTCCTAAATGAGATTTTATTGGAACTGATTATGATTAGATAAATGGGTGACTTCACTAATGTATAATACACTTTTCAATTATAGAGTATGTATGATAATTTACATTTCTTGTTTGAGAGTATGCTATTTATGTGACATATTCTGGATGAGATCTGCTGCTGTTTATATAATGGCCTTACTTTTCTTTTAAATTAAATCTGCTTTCAAGTTATTCCAGTATATTTAAATTTTTTGGATAAACAAAGACGTTACAAATCCACCTTAATTTACCCTTCAGTGGAATGAAACCTACTGGTGGATAAATTCTCATCCCCAAATTTGTTGCCTTAGGGGGACAAATTCTGTCATCAGATTAACAGATGAACATAACATACATTGGTATAGGAATTGTTCCCAGTTATGTGAGTGCAGAATCAAGCAGCCATTATCAAATTAACAGGTGAGAGACTGTTACAGAAAAATTGAATTTGAGGAAGAAACAGTGTTTCTTCTTTCTTGTAGTAAATCTGATTTATGCCTCCTGGGTTAACAGTTTTCTTTACATGTAGAGATTTTGCAGGGTGCATTGCTAATTTTGAGATATGTGAGAATTACAGCATCTTCCCTGGCAAAGGATCTCTGAGCAGGGGAAGAAACAAAAATATTTCATGTGTGTGTGGGGGTTTTTTTTCTTGCTAATAACCTATAAAATTTTTAATCTGGTGTCAACACCAAGAGAGACAGCATTCAGTCAGAGAAGAGAAACTGTCTATAAGATAGATCAATAGATTGTATCACTAAATAGTTTTGAAACTTTATATTAAAAAAAAAGAAAAAAGCTAAAATAAAAATTGTGGGTTTCATCTGTAAATGCTAATAAATCAAGAATTTTGAAAACTATGATGTTAGAGAATTTAATTTCAAAGTGGGCAACATATTGGAGGAATTTATTTTTCTAATTTAATCTAATCTCTCTGAATGCCTTCAGAAGATCAACCAGATTTGATTAAAGAAAACAACTCGGCATGCAATATAGTGTAAGAAAGTGCAAAACAGAGGTTGGTTGTGTTGGAAACCCATGAATTCTCCATACCAGTCTTCCTAAAAGGGTTTAGAGAAAAATAACAAAACCCCAAATAAGCAATGTAATTGTGGTGAGGCTTCCCCTTCATGTTCCATTGCTCAGTCTTGGTTTCTTTTGGAAGTGACAGTTTTTCCAGTCATTCACTATTTACAGATCTTACACATGACAATACTGACACTGTCAATCTGTGTGTTTTTATATATATATATACACACACATATATGTATATGTGTGTGTATATATATATATATTTACACACACACAATCTCCTAAACTGGCAGAAATTCCAACATCCCTACAACAACCTCTACAATGAATTTATGCTTAGTATGGAACTGACGTATGATACTCTGATATTTGGCTTTTAATTCTTCAAAAGATTTTTTTTTTTTTAATATACCTGATGCTTCTGCAGAAGCTCTGCAAAGAACTGAGAACTCAAAACTGTGTTTTTAAGAAACTTTAAAGACTATGACAACACTTCTTTTATTTTGTTTTCCTCCCTTAATGGCAAACAATAGCGGCAATTTGTAATATATCCACTTGGTAATATATCCACTTCACATTCCAAATTTTCATTTGTTTTGAGTACCCTTCTGCTTTAATCATTCCTGGCACAGGTCCACTGGACTTTGGAGAGGACTGAGGCCAGCCCTGGGGTTAGCTGGACAATAGCATTTTGAATGTGGGCACTGAAATTTGTAAGGTCAAGAGTTTGTTAATAAAACATAATAGTGTGTACTTTTTGCTTCAATAAAATATTTCATAAAATGATCACTTTATTCCAGTTAATATTCTTGTTGTGCAGCGATTGCTGCCATGGGTCTGTAACTTGTAAAAATATGTGAGTTGATGAGCAACTTGCATGGCCTTTGACAAGTTACTGAGTTATATTAATAGCTGATCACAGCCTACTGTTTTATTAGGACAGTATTTTCTAAGCTATTGACAGATATATTAATAAAGCTGGCTGATGAATAAACTAGCAGTTTTAGACTGGAGTTAGGAATTATTTTTGTAAAGGAAATTAATTTTTTTCACAGTAAAAATTTTATTAGCCCATAGGACAGGGGGTAATGGTTTTAAACTAAAATAGCATAGATTCAGACTAGATATAAGGAAGAAATGTTTTACAATGAGGGTGGTGAAACACTGGACCATGTTGCCCAGAGAGGTGGTAGAAGCCCCATCCCTGGAAACGTTCAAGTTCAGGCTGAACTGAGCTCTGAGCAACCTGATCTAGTTGGAGATGTCCCTGCTCACTGCAGGGGGGTTGGACTAGATGATCTTGAAAGGTCCCTTCTAACCCAAACCATTCTATGATTCTAATTCACTGTAATTAATTTGAATTAAGATAGCAATGTCATGCTTTTTGTGAAAGAGGGAGGAATAAGATAAAAACTTGGGGACTTCTATTAAACTTGCACAGCGATTTGAGGAGGGGCATCTTCCTCCTTCCCTTTCTTAAAGCTTTCAGAAGTGTGAGGGAAAGACACAGAGCCAAAGAAGTGTCCTTGTCTTAAAACTACTGAAACACACTCAACCTATGGAGTTGGCAGTCCGTGAGGTTTTTTGTTATGTAGGATTTGGATTGGGAAACAGGAGTCTACAAAATGTTAAGCTGAGGGGAAGCTATACTATGAAATGTTGTTGTGGAGGCAATCTGCATCTAAAATCTGGTGGCTTTCTGCAGCCCAGTAACAAGTTCTGTACCTCCTAGTTCCTACAATAGGGAGAGGGCAAAAGCATGAATAAGAGGTTGTGTCAACAAGGCTTTTAAGTAAGATGCAGTGTCTTTGGAGAAATGCCATGCAGCACATACCAGCGAGTGGGAAAAAAAACCTGGTAGCAATCTGGAGATCATGCTATGATGTCTAAGAGTCCCTCACTTTAAGGTCAAAGATTGTCTTATAGGAGCAATTAACTCCAAGCTTCTCTGGTATGACAGGTGGATGCTGCCCTTCAGAGAAAAAAGGGGGGTAAACAAACTAGACTGTAGTTTGAGAAGCCTTGAAGAAAGCTTACAGAGAAGGCTGAATCTCATCTTTGTTCTCTTGCTGTAAGAAAAATCAAATTGCAGAAATTATTAATTTTGGACTTAGGTGAGTAAGCACAGAACATCTGCATATGTAGGCTGGAAAAGATACAGAGTTTCAGGTGTGCTGCAGTTTGTACAGTTAGAAATGGTAATTCAGAGAAGTGAAAGTATTTTCACCTTTGATTGTGTTTGAAAGTATGAAACCATGAATAACCTGCCCAAAGATACTATACAAAAGACTGAATTGTATGTTCTTTGTGCACTGTGCACCGTAATTACACTGCACTGTACTCTAATGAAACACATAATTTCTTCTGTATTAAGAAATAAAGTATTGTTAAAATACAGCCAAAATGTCAAATGTATAGAGAACAAAAAGGAGGTTTGGGCATCAATGTATATTCTGCAAGACACTGTTCATTTTCTTGGAATATTGAACAGCAGTGCTCCAGAGCGTGGATGGATCCTCACGTCCACGGCTTTTACTAGAAGCCCTTACAGGCTTATGGTTTCTGTCTGAACAATGACTTGGAGTCATACTGTCATACAATAACTCAGGCTGGAATGACTCTCTGGAGGTCTGTAGTCCAGTCTCCTAATCTAAGTAGGGTCATCTGTGAGATCAGACCAGGTTACTCAGGGCTTTATCCAGCTTTGTCTTGAAAACCTCTAAGGAATTTCCAGAATCTTCTTTTCCACCCTTTCACATGTTTGTATTATTGCTTAATTTTTCTCATATTTCAGATGTTTTATTTGTAGATATTAGGAATTCTTTACGTTGAACAGTGAGCTGAAGGAAGCAAGTCAAGGCACTTGCTGTGTGGGGTAGCTACAGATGTTGCATGCTCTTGCATTCAAGATTTGTGACCTGAATCTGACTCCTCTCTCTGAACTAGTTCATGGCCTTTCGGTACTGAAAATGCAGGTAATCTGATTATGAAAAATCAACTGCTGTGTAAAAGTGGACAAATCACCCTACTACAGCTAAATGTGAAAGCAAGTGTATTTGCTTCATATTGAGCTTGGAGTTTCTTGTACTGAAATTAAACAGGAATACTCTCAAGAAAATACTTACATAAACAATAAGGCTGATGGAAAAAGAGGAATGCTGAGTCCACAGAATGCATTATTAACAACATATTAGTACACATGTTGGCTGAGATGCATAGGTAGTTGTGCATGCTGTAAATAATTCTCTGGGTGTCAAAATAGTAGTGCGCAAGATAACTGAACACATTGCAGGCAAAATGGCATGACCCATTTTATTTTCTTTTAAAGTCATGCTTCATTCATAAATCAGTGGATAGCTGTTCTTAGATTTTAACAATCTATTAAAGCAGTTGGGCAAAATGCTTCTGATTGCAGGATTACTGATGACCTCTGTTCCTGTTGTCATCATCTACATTGGTGTATGCGTGTGTATACATATATGAAGCCTTTACTATCCCTTTAGATTTTTCTTTCAGAAATTTCAAAGCTTGGTTGCTTTGCCCCTTTGTCTTTAAATTTTACTCTTGTGCTTCTCCACAAAAATAACTTATTTTCTAGCCTATCTTTGACTCTGTAAGAACTTCCCAAGGAGCAGTCAAAAAGAAATCTGCTTCAAATCGAAATTCTTGAATTTAGGTATGATCATGCAAACAACCAGGCGGAATTTATTTAATCTTCACCAGCTGCTTAACCAAGTTGAAATTATTGATAGCCCATCAGCAATGATCAAGATGGAGAGATTAAATGAAGAGGTGCCTTTTCTTTTTCCTCCTCCTCCTCCCTTTTTTTTTTTTTTTAAATAAGAGAACCATTGAGCTGGTAACAAGACTTGAAATGCCGTGTCAGCTCAGTTATCATGGTCAAGAAGCTCAGCTGTAGAAGGGAAATAAAACTGTTAAGTTATGTCTGCCCTCCAATCAGTCACAGGGGTAATGATGTTTGGCTTTAGTCAAGTTATATGTCAGTAAATATATATCTCTCAGGCAGCCTTTAAGACAGCCTTAAGATCATGCTTATTGTTTTATATAGATAGGGGTTGGATGCTGATATATGGTGGTCATAGGCCACTGAAATAAATTTCACAACATTCAGCAGGTAAAGTTAATCTCAATAGAACAGAATGTGACTGCAGTTTTGACAAAATATTCATTCCATCAACAGTGATGGGGCATTTTTTCTCTCTTAGGTTTTGTGCAAATTGCTCAAATGTAGATTATTTTTTCCCCTGAATTGATTCTAAATTTATCACTACCTGAAGTGACCGATTACATTTAGTCTTTAGTGTAGAGCCTTGGCAAGTTCAAAATTCCAGTTTATAAACACTACTGTGAGCTATATTCTGTTCACTTGCCCTGCTCAGAGGAACATGGGAGTCAAATTTGAAGGTAAGGAGACTTCAGAATTCCAAGTTCTGCCAAGTCCTGGAAAACCCAAATGTCATCTCTTTCACATGTGAGTGATAGTGTGAACTCTGTCTCAGGCGCAAAGGACTGGGACAAGACCACACCAAAAGAGACACTCTAGACTTACATCACTATGAATTAAAATCTTACTGTAAACTTAGACAAATATATTTTACCATATTTTTTCTGATAATAATTTTTAAGCTTCCACTTAGGCTTTCTGATAAGGAATTTGTATCTATTTGCAAATGCTGGATCACGCCTTCCATTACTTTACCATGTAAATGTAAATTTACATTAGCCATTAAATTCCACTAAGTCTCTCACTAGCATTTGAGAGTCAAGATGCACCACTCAACTTTTTTTAATAACATACATTGTGTTATTATAAAAAGCAGAAGGTTCCATTATGCCAGCCTCTGCTCTTACTAGTATTTAGCAAAAATGTGTCTCTAAGTCTAGGCTGAAAGTGCAGCACCAAGCTGCCCTATAGCGTCCTTTGCCAATAAAAAAACCAAACCCCTCCAGAGATCCAGGTAAGCCCAACTTCATTACCAGTGAGAGCATGGCACAAGCATTGTTTGTATTTAAACATGTTTGTATTTAAACTGACGGAAATTTAGGAAGTGGTATGAATACAATTTATATGTGATGTTGAATTTAGTCTTCATAATACTTCTTTCTGGATGTCTGGTTATAAGTATGTATGTACAGGTCACAATGTTTAATTAAGTGTTAAAATGTTTATTTTTCTATGACTTCCAATTCTGGATTGTTTCTCTGAGAGCTCCAGCCTGCAGCCTATGATCTAGCTGATTTCACTGGAAGACTTAACTATCCAAAGGGTACAGAATTTGCCTAATATTATCTTCCAAAACAACATTTTCTTCTGTGATGAAGACAAGCTCCACAGCTTTTATAGTGCTGTTTTTCTTATGCCTTCTAACACCTGAAAGCTGCTGGCTTTTAGGCCCCAAGCAGATGGTGTAGAAGGCATTGCACTCTGAGTTCCATCATGCTCTTATACAAGCATTTCCAGTGAGGTCCATTGAAAAATGGCCTAAAATTCCATTGAGAAAGAACTTCAGGTTCTGTGTGCACAAAAATATCTTGCATTGTTTGCCTTATAAACACAATGCAGAATTCTCTGAAATTGCTTCAGACAACTCTGCTAATAACATATCTACATTTCCTACCATTCCTCTTACTTCCTGGCTGCACCTCAGCATCTGCATCTGGACCACTGGCATTTGAAATAGCCTGTTGGAGGATTTGGGGTTTGTAGTTGCACCCTGAGAGCTCGAGCTGGCCTGCACTGTAACACTACGGTTTCATTGAGCTATTTCCTAATGGAATAATGCCTCTTCTAAAAACTTTTGGCAGACTGGGTCCAAACTGTGTACTAGCACTTAGCCTAGCACCTTTCTCTCCCTGGGGCAACTTACTGACTTCAATAGGAGAGAAGTCATGCTAACACCGAACATTTTTGGAAACTCCAAACTAATTGTATAATTATGGGCTCTGATATCGTTATTAAAGAAAATTCCTTTGTTTGCTTGGGTTTTTATTTAACAGTGATTAAAATAATTTATACAACAGTGATTAGGTTCTATATGTGAATGACCACCTTTTTTTCCCCAGTAATTTCTTGATGGATTTTATTTATGGTGTTACCGTACTCTGTAGTGTTATCAGATCAGTATGGGGAACAAATGTTTTCTCACAGATACCATGATATCGAAACAAAATTCTCACAAGTCTGATAAATTTGCCTTTAGGTAGCATTTATACAATTAGGCATTTAACAAGCAGGCCTTATTCCAAGATTATTAATTGGACAGGTATTTTTAGAGTTTTAAGAAATGTTCTATGCTCATCTATCCAGCTGATGTTTTTTCTCTCCCCACCCCATAACGTTATTAAGAGGCTCTTCAAAGGTAGACAACTAGAGTATACAGATGATACCAGTTTGTAAAACCAAGACTGCTGTATTTGCTTCATATTTCAGGGCATGGGAAACATGCAAATAAAAACAACTTACCTTGTCTACAGCCAATTTGTTTTTGACAAAATATGCTACAGATTATTTAATCTATATTCTCTATCATTTTCATTTTTAAGATTTAGACTTAAACTTAGACAGATTGTAACATTCATAGTACAGTTGTTATATTCGCTAAATGCTGATCCAGGTCCTAAGAAAATTATTATATCATCAATATAAACATAAAAGATTTTACCTTCTAACTCTGCCAGGAGAATTTTTATGAGACTCTGAAATGTGGAAGAAGCTTTTTTTTTTTTTTTTTAATCTCAGATGGCATTTACTAGTCTATATTCACTACAAGAAGATTTTACACTTTTTTCCCAATAGCTAATTTTCATTCAAATAAGATGCTCTAATATTCTGGGCTTATATAGCACTTGCTAAACAGGTTTCTAAGACGTCACATGTAGTGAATGACGTTTCATAAGCTTTTTGATGCAAACGTCATCAGCTGAAAAATTCCAGCTATTACCAGGAGCCCCATAGTTAAATGAAATGCTTTACAAGTGAAAACTGAGTAAGAAATGAGTGTTCATGTTTGGGCTATAAATAGGCATGAAATTATTCAGATGCTTTCATATGATCATCGTATGTTAACTTTCATCTAGCAAGGCCCGTTTCAGGAAAGCACTTGGACAGGTGTTTCAAGCTATCAACTTCTGTAAGCATGTGATTAAGAGCTCTCCTGAAGAGCAACCCTAATTATCATTCTTATAACTTAAATAAGGTTGACTACATCTGCACACCTACTTAACTTGGGGAACAAAGATTCAGCTTTTCAAATTAACATATTAAAGGTTTGTATTTTCCTTATTTCATATATTAAGTTCTTTCCTTCAGAGAAGGAAGAACATTTTAAACTGTTTTTGAACAGTTTGTCAGGGACTGCTGTTTTTTAACTCCTCTTCCCCTCCTGGTCAGGTTGAAAAAACATTAAGTTATAGGTCTCTGAATTTTCTATTACAGATTTTACTATCGGCCAATTCTGACTGTTCTTCTGTTTAATATTTGATCAGTGTCTGGAAAGGCTTTCGTCTGAAGGGAACATATGATCAGTAATGACTTTGATATTTTTTGTCTTGCTTATCTTTCTTTTAGCAATACTTTTAAGGCTATGAAATTGTTTATGTTTTGCAGTAGCGTACCTTGTATTGAGTTTCAAAAGCTTTAAGTCCATACATGGCATCCCTAATGCCAATGGTTCCTTTTTATTTTATTTTTTTTAACCTTTTCCTAATTACATGCACGGCTATCATCCAGTAGTATAAGTTCTCCTAAAAGCTCACTTTTCAGATTTAATTTTTTTTTCTCTTATTTTTTTCTGCTGATTTAAATAAAATACATAAAAACAATTCTGATGTAAAAAGTGGCTCTCATTTAGAGTATGTCTTCTGATGCTTTATAATGATTTAATGAGAAGTAAAAAAAGTTCCCTTAATGTGGATAGAGATCAGTATGAAATTTTTTACACTCATACAGGTAATTCCTACAAAGGGAACACCAGTCTTTTAAAGCACTGTAGCTTCATGTATGCTAAAATTTTTGCTGGCATGATAACGTCAGGAAAAAACCAAGTCATGCCCTTTACTGTAACTACATTGGGGTGACTGTTCAGTATTGATTTTTACTTCTGTGCTGTTACAGATTCTTCATTGCAACATGATAATCTGTAGAAAACCATGGAAATAATATAATATTAATAAATAATATTTGCTTTGTTTCTTACAGATTATTTCTGAAGAAGAAAAAAACTTTTCCAGCTGTTTTTCTTAAAGTATAATCCATTCCAACACAAAGATGTCGTCAAGAACCACTAATATGGGTAATTGCTAACAATTCATAATAGGTTACCCAAGAACTAACCTGATGTTCAGAAAATGGAAGGCAAATAGTCAAGTGGTAAATTTCTAAATTTACATAAATGATCTGGTGGTATAGGTTATAGGTTCAAATCTATATAAAAATTGTTAAATTAGCGTTTTACTGAGGCTGATAAATGAGATCTTAGCAATATCTGTGTATGGGTTTTTGGATTAAGCTTTTTCTACTGATGTTACATCTTCACGGAACAGATTTTCATCCCTTGTAAATCAAGTAACTTTTTCTTACTTTTCTTACCAGTGCTTGACAACCTACAGCTTATTCCAATATCAGGAAAAAATATGAAAATGTTGGGGGGATAAAAAAACCCCAGGAAAAGTACTTCATTAATGCATATTCAGAATTCAGATACCCTTTAAAATGTTGATGTGTTTTTTTGTGTTCGTGCAACAAAGGCAGGCTTTGTGTCAAGTTTGAAAGTTACTCTGGAAGGAATGGAACTTAGTAACTCTTCATAGTATATACTTCTAAATACTTAGTAGAAAGCAATTTATTAGCTACTTAACACAGAAGTTAATCAAATCACAGCTGACTTAGAGCCAAGACAGATAAGCCAAACAATCTTTTGCCAACCTATCCATTTCAAACCAGCTAACTGATGTACAAATTTATCTTATGACTATGAAGATGCCAAGCTTCAGCATTAAAAGAGGAAATTTTCATGGGTTACTCTACAAGTTCAGCGTGCCTGGCTTTAATATATTCACTGCAGTGAATACTTTTGCCCAGTTACTGCTGAAAAATACAACAATGAAGACTGGTTTATGATTCTTCTCAGTAAGCACTTTCTAGGATACCTTTGCAAGAAGAGTCAAGTGTGTTAGCAGACACAATTTCTGATTTTGCTTTTAATGTCCAGTGGTCATCTGCTGATTGGCACAGATTTGGCTTTGAAAAAACTCTATTTAAAGATTTCAAATTAAAAAGATCTCATGGAGCATTGAGAAATATCTAGAGCTAAACTGCAGTCTTTAAATCACATAGGTATCATTGTGCACACAAGCGAAGTTTTGGAATTTAGTGTGATACTTTCATGAATAAAGGTTTCTGAAACTGACCTCTATTTTTCTTCTGCTTGGTTGCTGAAACATAGAGCTATTTTTATTAATTAAGATGAATTTTTCTGATATTTTCCATAGGCAAAGTTTCTGAAGGCAACTATGACATTTTCCGAGATATTTGTCTCACTTTATAGAAGGTGTTTCATCCCGGTCAGAAAAGCTCCCTGTGTAGTTCCCAATGAAGCCTCACAAACATTTAAATACCCTAATAGGGGGGAAGTTGATTTAATTGGGAGTCAACATACTTTTTTAAACTTCATTACAAAAAAAAAAATCCACAACTTTTTTTTTTTTTTTAATCAACTCTGGACCTGAGTATGATTAACAGGAAAATCTCTCTACAGCACTACAAGGAATAATTAAGCTGTAAATTTAGTCTGTGTTTGCCAAATGGGAAACAATATTTTTTACCACAGGCTCCCCCACCCCAACTTTATCCATCTAGATAAACATAATTAAGTAATGGATGATGGTTTGTTAGCATTTTATTACACATGTTTGCAAGGGCATTAAGAATAATCATAAAATGCACAACAAATATTATAGGTATTGAGGTTGTCAGCAGTGGAAAACGTGACTTTTTAAAATCTGGGCTGGAAACATGTATTCCTACAAATTAACTATTCCTCTATGCAGAACAGCAATTGAGATGCTGCTGTCTCAGTTGATTTACATACACTAATTGCTAGTTCTTATTAAGCACGGAATGGTCACCTGCTCAATAATATTAATAAATTAATATTTTTAAATAGAAGTTATTCATAAATAGTAGGAAACACTAAATTCACTTTAGATTTTAGCAGTGAAATTGGATTATCCGTTTGTTTAGGAACCTGTTTGCTGCTTTGCTATTCAAACAAAATGACCTAGTGAAGTTGTTAAAATTTGCAATATTTTGTATGTATATATTATGTGAATGTAGGTTTATGTATATATTTATATAATGGTAAAAGTTTCAAGCAGACAAGGAAATATTTAATTTTTTCTGCACTTTGACTAAGGCACGTTATCAGAATTTCTGTACTGAAGTGACTCATTTATCTGGTTAGGAAATAATTATGTTCATATTTTGCT
>NW_010315983.1:32569-35033 GCF_000700745.2 Antrostomus carolinensis
CTTTAAAGCAGATTGAATTCTCCATATACAGGACCTACAGGAATAATCCATATTTATGGCTAATGTAGTTCAAAGGAAAATCTGAGCTGGCAGTTGTAAAATTCCTTGCAGCTGAACTTCCCCAAAAATTCATTTAACAGCTTAGTTCACTAGCATATGGCTCATCTGTATCTTAATCAATGCAGAGCTGACAAATCAGAAGACAATATTATAGGCACAATATGCTTTGCCAGCATATTGTGGCAAAGGGAAGCCATAGACTTTACAGAAAATTAAGACTGGAAATGCTCAGCCATACCACAACTGACATAACCTGTACAGGGTTCACAACAACATCACATGTAAATTCACATCACTGCATTGGCCTTGACTCAGCAAGGTACGCACTGGTAAACCGGTGAGATTAAAGCACAGCAACAGCCCTTCTGCTCTGACTGGATTACACAATTAATTATTACACTGAGTTGAGGCCTTTATATGGGACTACTTTGGGTCTTATTTACCAAACAGATGTCCCAAATTATTAGTAGGCAACAGTGGTAAAAACCCCTTAGTTTTACAACACACTGCCAGACATTCTGACTCATCTGGCTCTTTTACTTTCTCCTAGGTTTGGCTGTCCTCGTTTTAAGCTGAGACAGAGCTAGGTTTCTTTTTAGTAGCTAGAAAAAACACTTCAAGTCCAGGACAGACAGACCCTGGAGACCTGAGTATAACTATTGGTACATGCTGGAAAAATACACAGGAATTCCGTATTCTGCTTCCACGACAGTGTGGAAGGATTGTTTTAGGAACAGGAAGTTCCATTTTAGAGACTCAGTTTTGTATCTCACTTCTGAAGATAAAAACATACTTTTTTTTTTCTTTTTTTTTCTTTTTTTTTTTTTTGTAATAGTGTTACTTGTCATTTAAGGACTTCCTGATTTTTCAGAACAAGAAAACTCCCAACTCTCACAGTGCCTTTCCTTTCTTTTAAGGAATTCTTGATTCTGTGCATGTGTAGCTTAATTTTCTAGAGAATGAAAAGAATAGCAGGAGAAACAGATTTTTGCCTGTGTTTAGTTCTTTGTGTTTTGAGGAGTATGTTCAGAGATAAGAGGGTCTCTATGCTCTTGCCAAAGGAATGAACATGTAAAATATGATGGAAAGAAACATTAATACCCTGCCACACGAGGTTGACAAATGCAGACCTTAGAAAATGCTTTTAAAGATAAGCATCATTTCTGTTATGCCAAGACACTTGCTCAATTGAAGAGGCACAAAACTGCCACTACTGGAATTTCAAGTGCAACCTCAATTTACTCCTAGAAGTTAGTGTTTTCAGTCTCATCTGTGGCCAAAGGGCCTGAATTCTGCTCCTGTTGTGTTTCTGTTGACTCCACTGAGAACAGACTGGAGTCCTGGAAGCCATAATTAAGGAGGAAGGAAATGCAAAGGACCCTACAGGGTGACTCTGAATTTAGGACATTATTGTGGTGTATTTCTGCACAGTTTTGATGTTAAACATTGTCCTGCATGAAGCAAATTAGTAATAACTCAATCTGATGGATGTAATTAGTTATTTTTTTTACCTAGTGTGTGTTTGTAACACTGTTACTTGTTTATTACTGATACTTCTAATGTTAGTTATTATTAGTTATTAACTTGAACAGTACTTCATCCCAAAAAGGTGTGTAAAAGTATGCATCATTGATGCAAAGATTCTGAATTTCCCCCCTTTCATAGAAAGATAAAATTTACATGACTTTAACAGGATGAAGACAGCAATTCATGATATCACTTGGTTCTGGGCTGTCCCTTCATAACTCAGTATCACCTAGCTTTTTTGGTTGGGGTTTTGTTTTGGTTTGTTTTTTCCTTAAATGGATATTACCTTTACTGTTGCATTAAATGTTTACAACAATGTACTGGAACAGGCCGCCCAGGGAGGTTGTGGAGTCTCCTTCTCTGGAGACATTCAAGACCCGCCTGGATGCCTTCCTGTGTGATCTCATTTAGGTTCCTGCTCCGGCAGGGGGATTGGACTAGATGATCTTTTGAGGTCCCTTCCAGTCCCTAATATTCTGTGATTCTGTGTGTGAAATCTCACAGAGAACCTCCAAATTGAAGCCATTGAAGCCAAGTTCACGGTTTTTGCTGAAAAAAGATGAGACCTGATTCTGGTAAAGTTTTATTTTGAATTTGTTTAAACCCAACTCTCCAAGCAAAAATTACATTGGCACAATCTATAAAGGGCAAAACCTAAAATAAATGTGCATTACAAGTAGGTGTATTTATTTTATGTATCTCTCTATATGTCTTCAGAATGATAGTGTCTAAACTCCAACAATTATAGTAGTTGATTCTCAAGATCTTTAATGAGAGATAGTTACAGCTGTAATCTTTTGTGTGTCCAGTTCTGAAAATACGTCAAGGTGGATACCTAAGATGAGTCCTAACTTTCAGTGTAGTTTAGATTATATAT
>NW_010315984.1:0-4462 GCF_000700745.2 Antrostomus carolinensis
CACTCTATTCCCTCATCCAAGTCACTGATGAGTAGTACTGGTCCCAGTACCGACTCTTGAGGGACTCCACTAGTCACAGGCCTCCAAACCAGACTCTGCCCCATTAAGCACCACTCTCCAACTAGACTCTGCCCCATTGACCACAACTGTCTGGCTTCTTCCTTTCAACCAATTCACAGTCCACTTCACCACCCGATCATCCAGACCACATTTCCTCAATTTGGCAGCGAGGATGCTGTGGGAGACGGTGTCAAATGCTTTGCTGAAATCAAGATAAACCACATCCACTGCTCTACCATCATCTATCCACCTGGTTATGTCTTCATAAAAGGTTATCACGTTGGTTAAACATTACTTCCCTGAGGGATTCTCTGGGCTGGATGTGGTTTCTGTCCTCCCTGACCAGCTATTAAACCATCAGGAATGGTTTCTTGGCTATCACAGGCTTTCCTGTGTTCTGGGAAGCACATGGCATCATTTATAGAAGCTCATAAATAGCAATGGGTCTCCCATCCCAGGACCTTCCAGTACCTGAAGGAGACCTACAGGAAGGCTGGGGAGGGACTTTTGAGAAGGGCAGGGAGTGAAAGAACAAGGAGTGATGGTTATAAACTGGATGAGAGTAGATTGAGATTAGGGATTAGGAAGAAATGCTTTGCTGTGAGGGTGGTGAGACACTGGCCCAGGCTGCCCAGAGAAGCTGTGGCTGCTCCTCCCTGGAAGTGTTGAAGGCCAGGTTGGATGGGGCTTTGAGCAACCTGGTTGAGTGGAAGGTGTCCCTGCTGCTGGCAGGGGGGTTGGGACTGGATGAGCTTTAATGTCCCTTCCAACCCAGACCAGTCTGTGAACCTATGATTCTATGATCATTACCAGGCTAGAGTTGTGGGGCTGGCATAGATCCTCCTGCTCTTCAGGGCTCCTTCTGACCAACACTGCAGTGGGAGCAGCAGCGCTGCACCAAAGATTCCAGGGCTGAGAAGGTAAGTGTGAAGGTGTGGTGGTGGAGTCTGCTGTTATCCACGAACTTGGAACCACAAGGTGTGAACTTGCAGTGGCACCAGCTCCCATACCCCTGGGCTGACAAGGCAGGATTTCCCAAGGCAGGATGCTCTGGCATCCAAAAGGTTTTCTGCCACTACAGTTGTTTTTAGGCACAGCAATGGAATGACTGAGGTTGTGGACAGGTAGGAGGCTCCTGATTCTCCCTGCTGCAATAAAAGGAATGAATCTTTATCATAGAATCTTAGAATGGCTTGGGTTGGAAGGGACTAGTCCAACCCCCTGCAGTGAGCAGGGACATCTTCACTAGAGCAGGTTGCTCAGAGCCCCATCAAGCCTGACCTTGGATATCTTCCAGGGATGGGGCCTCCACTGCCTCTCTGGGCAACCTGTTCCAATGATCCACCACTCTCATATTGAAGAACTTTTTCCTCATAACCAACCTAAATCAACCCTTTTCTAGTTTAAAACCATCACCCCTGGTCCCATTGCTCCATGCCCTTGTGAACAGTTCTTCCCCAGCTTCTTACAGGCACCTTTCAGGTACTGGAAGGCTGCTGTCACCCCAGAACCTTCTCTTCTCCAGGCTGAACAGCCCCAACTCTCTCAGCCTGTCCTCACAGCAGAGCTGCTCCAGCCCTTGGATCATTTTTGTGGCCTCCTCTGGACTTGCTCCAACAGGTACTCTTATCCTAACAGAAGAGTCAGAGTTATCAAATATGATCCTAGAGGACAGTTTGAGTTTTGTATACTTGGAAAGTGCTTCAGCTTGACACGTGAAAGGACTTCAACTGGGAAAGGAAATTTCTTGATTGCTAAGAATCTTTTTATTAAGAAATATTTTGAAAAAAAATCATGGTTTTTTAGGTAATTCCAATATGGAAAAAGACCAACAGCAAGCTCTGCTCATGCCTTGGCTTCTGGGATGTGAAGAAGTTGAGGAAGGTCACTTTGCAGAGTGCAGCAAATGCACAGAAGAGCTGTCAGTGTGATTTCATGTGGGAACAAAATGCAATTGCAAAGCTTTTGGAGTGTGTGAGGAGCTGAAACCCCTGCTGAGCATACCCTGTGCAGTACTCACAGGAACTGGTGCATCTTCATTTCACCTACCGAAGCAGGGAACCGGCACTGCAGGGATCAGGAGAGGCACACCTCTTACAGGGACAGTGACCAGGAAGGCTCTTTGCACAGCTGGGCACACTCCTGTACCTAGAGAGTTGCAAAAAAATGTATCACATGTTTTTTAGAGATGTGATGTGAGATAGAGGTGTGATACTATCTACCAACACAAGGGTTTTGTAGCTTCTTTGAGGGAGTATCTGTTCCTTGAACCCTGCACAGATGCCATCCACCACTTTAGGCCTGTTGTTCAGATGTGTACAAGGTGGGGTTGACCTTGAAAAGGAGGGGACATTTGCCTTGATGGCCTTATGAGAGTTGCAATTAATCTCAGAAAGGAAATGGGCCCAGAATAAATTTTACTGCTTGAGCTGAGGGGCTGAGCACAGATACGCACACCCCACGGAGATGAGTTTCTGAGTCAGCAGGGCGCAGCCCCTTAGCACGCTGGGTTTCCTTTTCTGCTTGAGAAGTGTCTGGCAGGGCACAGCATCCTTTTTTCAGCACAGAGGGAGGAGCTCAGCCTCCAGCAGAAGGTGCTCTGGATGTCTGCAGTGGGGTTAGTCAAGGCTCCAGGCTGGGCCAGGGCACAGAAGTCAACAGAGGGAAATGTCTGGAGAAGATACGTGTGTTTATCAGATCTTTTCTGCCAGCTGGAACATGAAGTGTTGGAGATAAACATTCACCTACTGAAAAACTGGCTGAGACGGAAACCAGCTTTCAATTAGAAACTGGGCTTTGCAGGCTGAGGACAACAGTCACCAGCACTCTCCCTTCCAGGGGTCTTGCAGGGTCTCCTGGACAAAAGAGGACGACCAGAAGTAAAGTCAATCTTAGAGCAGCAGCTGTGTAGAAACACCCTCCTAAATCTGTTCAGGCCAGCAGCCTCCCCAGCCTGCACGCTGCTGGAGCGAGAGCATGTTTGGAGCTCTGGTTCAGCATGTGAAACAGAACAGATAAGGAGACTGACATTTTAAAACCAGTATTAACAGCAGCCCTCTGGCAGCAGGGACACACTGGCAAGCGGACATGCTGTGTATATCTGCTGTATGACTTCCACCTTACTGAGCAATCAGCCCCTTTACATCAGAAAAGAGAGCATCTGCTCCCAGCTGAGCAACGTGAGTCACATCTGCTCACTCTTCCTAAGGAAAAAACTCCTATTTCTAGTCATCTGCTCAGAAATTAAGTCACTTCAGAAGCAAAAATCATGCAAAGCAGCAATGTCTTCAGGTTGGCCTGAAAGACGGGGATGTGGAGTTTTTCCTGGGGTCATCCCAATCTTGGGATTCATTTCTTCTTCCCCGTGCTTCTGAAAAGCAATGGGCAGTGCTATGAAGCAGGTGCTTTGTCTCCAGGGAAATTCCTGAGGGCCGTCAGGCTTCTCCCCAGATCAGCTCAAAGGTCGATACCACCTTGCACTCCGCACTGTCCTCAGGCAGGATGCTGCAGTGTGCTCCCATTCTCCACTCCAGGAGCGAGTGATGGAGAGAAAACACAGCACCCATCAGAGCAAAACCACCGCTGAGCACCGAGGGAGGAGATGCGGTGACAGCTCCGGCAGCAGGAAGGAAGCCAGCGGCAGCAGGACGAACAGAGATGACAACCACGAGCAAGGGCTGCGGCGCTGGCTCGCTGCGCTCGGCAGGTGACTGCAGCAAGAGGAACTGCGTAGATACCCAGAGGGTGTTGAATTATTTGGGCTCAATTATACAGTGGAGCTGCTTGGTGTTCACTGGTGTAATTTCTGGATTTAACCATGAATAAATGGGGACACGGAAGGAGGAATTTTCATCTTTTCTGACCATACCTACATGCTGCAACGTTTGGCAAACTTCCAGCTCCACTGTTTTAGTTCCCTCCTGTCAGGTTGGCTCCTTGCTCCTCTGAATCACTCTCTGCACCCATCCCAGATTGACCCCATCACTTGTGAGCCTGGCAGCAAGAATGGGGCTCCAGAGATGAGAGCAGCAGTGCCGTGTCCACTGTTTTATGGAAATACCACACCCAAAACAACTCCATTAATGGCCCCTAGCCATGCTGTGATCCAGGGAAGCACCTCAACTTTCTTCCTCCTTTTATTTCCAGGCAAGGAACTTCCTGCTTAGAAGCCAAATGCAAGGTCCTGCACCTGGGTCAGGGCAACCCCAAGCACAAATCCAAGCTGGGCAGACAAGGGATTGAGAGCACCCGTGATGAGAAGGACTTGGGGTGCTGGGGAAGGAGAAGCTCAACATGAGCTGGCAACGCGTGCTCACAGCCCAGAGGCCAATAACCGTGTCCTGGGCTGCACCCAGAGCAGCGTGGGCAGCAGGTGGAGGGAGGGGATTCTGCCCCTCTGCTC
>NW_010315984.1:5010-6022 GCF_000700745.2 Antrostomus carolinensis
AGCAACCTGGTCTAGTGGAAGGTGTCCCTGCTGCTGGCAGGGGGGTTGGGACTGGATGAGCTTTAAGGTCCCTTCCAACCCAAACCAGGCTGTGATTCTATGATTCTAAGCTCCTTCAGGACAGGAGTTTGTACTCTGCACAGTTTTGTTTCTTCGGAATGAAATTCCCCTCAATCGTCCTGTACCCAACTCTTCTCTGGACTCAGCCCCTCCCAACCTTGTACACTGTGTGACAAATTAACAGAACTAAGTCATTCTCTAAATTCCCTGTGAACCTTTCTCCACCCCGATTCTCCCTCCAGTAAATTGTCACATTCTGTTTAGCGAGGCCCTTACCTCTGTCATCATTCATACACAACACTCCCAAAGCCAGGGCAAACCTCCAGATCTTTTCAAAACTTCCAGATGGACTTTCAATGAAACAGCATCACACTTCACTGCATTTTTCATGCATCTTCCCTGCCCTTCCCATGTGCTTCAGAGAAAGGGGCAGGTGGGCAAACACTGACCCAGTGAGACTGACTTCGTTGGCTGGAGGAGGTGGGGAAGTTCCACACCTGAGGGTCTGGTAGAGCTCCAGCTGCTAGTGAATCCCCAGAGAGCCCTGACATCTCCGTGTGCTCTCACTGATGGCTGGCAGGGTGGACAGGGGACATTTGCTGTGGTTACCCGCTCTCTGCAGCGCTCGACGAGGCCTTTGGGATAAAGCAGCGACTCCTGGGTTGACGTTTTACAGTTCTTCTTTTTCAATGGAGATTCTTAATGGAAGGATATAACATACACGCTCCAGGTTGTACAAAAGCTGTACCCAAATTTGTACAGGTAGGTTAAATTTAACCTCCATCTTGTTGGCCAAGGCTGCTTCTCTTCACCCTGAAGCAGCCAGAGCCAGCTATACAAAGCAGACCTGCTCCTCAGTGCCACTGTCACGGGTTTGCCTAGCCAGGTTTTGGTAGTGAGGGGGTACAGAGGTGGCTTCTCTGAGAAGATGCCAGAAGCTTCCCCCATGTCT
>NW_010315985.1:0-11602 GCF_000700745.2 Antrostomus carolinensis
CAGAAGGCCATACCAAAGTGCAATGAAAGATTTTGGCGGCTCATAAAGCCTTGTAAGAATGGATTTTAACTCTTCAGGCTTTATTATGACCTTTGACATTACTGTTTGGAGCTCTTGCAGGAACTACAATTAAAATCAAAAGCAAGCAAGGCCTCACCCAGGCTCCGCACACCCCCACTACAGATGCCCCGGGTGGGGCGCAGTTGACAGAGCTCATCCCTGGCCCCGCTGCAAGGGGCAAGTCACGGGGAACCTTGCAGAGGGTGGCGGCGGAGGGCTGTGGTACACACAGGTATGCAAGCAGAGGAGCCTTGCAGTACATCCAGAGCGAAAATCTGAGAGCCTTGGCAGCTGAAAGATGTCAAACGTTCACCTCAGGCTGTGAAGCGTCTGCTGGGCAGTGTGTCCGGACAATGCTGGCACCGCGGTGCTCCAGGGACCACGCAGAAAACCTTACGATTACAGCTGTAACTTGGCTGCTTCCTGAGTTATCGCCTTCCGTTTCAAACCTCACAACCCATCTGAAATGTAGCGACGTCCCAGCATGATGCAGTTAGCACATCTGATTGTTTAATTATTATCCTCCCTTTCACACATGTAGAATCACAGTTTCACCTGCTCATGTGGCGCCCACATGTGCTGTCCTGAACATCGGCGTGCGAGCGGCTTGGGATCGCTGCCAGTCTGGTATCTTCTTCTCCTGCCTTCGTTCGTGCTCTTCATTCAAACTGCGGCTTCTACATGCTTCTCTAGGTACCTAAATGTAAAAGCATTAACAAAATAATTGTGCAACTTGTGTAATAGTTATCGGAATCTTTGTTAACTGCTTTGAAAGTGAAAAGTGCCTTCTAAATAAAAATAGTTAGAAAGAATCCTTGTGCAATAGCTAAACACTTGCCAGGGAAAGCAAATAACTGGTTTTTAATTTTATTTTTTTAAAGGCTTCTCATCATTTAAAGCCACATGGACTTTAATTGAGGGCTCTCATGATGGCTGTTCAATGAATGTGTAGTCAAGTATCGGTCAACAATCAGAACAGCATAGGTGTTCTCTCAGAACAGAAAATAAAGAAAATATATTTTTATTCTGAAAAATACCCACCCCAAGTGTTTTCACTGCCATTTATAAAGAATACATCCAATTTCCTCATACTATAGCATTTTTTTTAACGTTATTAGGTGTTTTAAAACTGCATTTCCAGTTTTAAAAATTTGGTCTGAAAGAGGCTTCAAGAAAGAGGTGGAGGCAGGAAGAAGAAAGAAAAAAGTTTTGAGAAAAGCTGCCAATAAATTTATGTCCAGCTAATGAATGCAGGTAAGAAGAAAAGGAAAATCCCTAGAGGGAAACATAGATAGACTTCCAGGAATCAGGTGCCTGCTTGCCTGCTATGTGTATTAATTAGTTTAATTTGCTTCTGGTCCAAACTAAAGTACGCTGAACAACGCAGAGAGAGGAATCAGTGATAAGTTTTTCGTTCCTGTTATGGTCCATTTGCATTGTTTGGGGACTTTATGAAGTCTTTCTGTCACAGAGGCTGGTTTCCTCCAGCAGTCTTGTCCTTTGGCAGGCTGGCAGCATGGTGATGCATGGAGAGCAGCATTGCTTATATACTTGTGGCAAAGGTAGGATTTGGCCTCTGTGTTTGATGCTGTTGCTCTGGGTTCATGTTATAATTCAAATATTCAAGGTAAGGGGGCCAGAGGGCAGATAAATGTTTTTTCCAGTAGCTGTTAACAGAGATGCCAGTGCATGCTTAAGATGCCACCTGACCAGAGGCAGAATGATTTAATAAACTGAGAGCTGTCTTGGACTTGGCATACTTTCTTGTCTCTGCCATTGCTCTCCTGCTGAATGAATGACCTTTTCAGCCTAATGCCTCCATTTCTTCAGCTCTAAAATGGTTGCAGTAAGCATTGCAGAAGCAATCAGTAAATCATTTTTCTTTCTAGAGAGAAAATGTGATGTATAATAACTAAGCATTATTTATTTTTATCTGAGATGTTTTAGAAGAGAGGACAGGTTTCTTGTCCCATTGTCTCCTCCCTCATCCTTGCAATACTGTAAGGATGGTTTTAGTGTGGTTTTTGTAATTTCTGCTTAGTTGTTTCAATCAGTTCAGGATAAATGAGTGTCCATGAGTGCTTTTGGGCCAATTTTGAATGCGTCTTCCCTAAAATTCTCTCAAAGAAATTGAATATATATATTAAATTAAGTCCTTGTCAGGGCAGAGGAAGCTGGCAGTCAGGCAGCAATTGGTCATAGAGCACCAAAATTAGAAGTAGGGAGTAGGTGACAAATCTGGAGTCATTTTTTAGGAGACTTTTAGATATGCAGAAGAAGAAGGTGTTTAAAAAGCATTCCAAAACTTAGGTGTGCAACATTACTTTATTAAAATAGATCTTAAACTTAGTAGATTGCTCTGTATTTTTGTATCAGTAGTGTATTCAACATTCTAAAGTGACAGCATGGCAAGAAGATCACAAACGTCCAGCCACTGTCTAATTGTGCCAACTAGTTATTTCTAATCTAATAATAAGCAGTGAATTGGTTAACAGTGTTGGTACTTAAGTGTGCATGTTTATGCTTCAAGGCTGACACTCTGGTAAGATGAATGGGGGAAGTTAACTTCGCTTGATGCTATTGTTTTAGCTGGTAAGGATGAGGACTCAACAAGATGAAAGTATGTTGGTTTACATTGTCAAGGCTATCTTCACAACCAGAAGTTAGAAACTTCCTTTATTATAAAAAAACAAACACATAAATTCTGGGAAATAGAATAAAACCCTCTGCAATTAATCTGCATGAAAGCCTTAAATCATTCAGATTCACAGATTTGCTACCTATAGTAATTTTTTTCTTCTGCATTTGGAATAAGAGTTTGTCGCGACCAGAGAACATCTTTCTTTGCGTACATTGATGGGCTAAGAAATGTCAGTAATAAAACCAGATAAAGCAGGCCTGTAGCTTTTTGGAAGTGACAAAGAAACAGTAAGAAATGCTAACAGAATGCTACCCCATTCTATTGAAATCTGTTAGGAAAAATAAATGAGGTTCTGTTCTTGGCTCCCTTTGTGTTGTTGAACAATACAGGATAAGTCATTTGATCTAACTTTACACCACCTTCCCAACTGCAAAACGAGAATGAATGAGTTATTCATGCTTTCTAAAAATGTTGAGAAACACCTATGAAAAATTATTATGGAATCCTTAAGGACCAGATTGGGTGAACTTTATTCATATTGAAATAATGAGGACTATTTACAGAGTAACCTACGGTTAACCATGAGTAAGGATGACAGAGTCCAGGCTGGTTTTGTCTTGGCCCAAAGAATACTTCTGAACTGCTGTTTTCATTAGGTATTGCAGTTCCATTTTCATAAGATTAAAAGGACCTGAAAATGAATAAAATTGTAGGTTAGTGAATGTTGCTCTATGTCTGAAGATATCCACACTCTAACGTCATCATTTAATATATCTCTGAATACCAGTATCTCATCTGTAATATTACTGCTGGGATTTTCAGAAAAATAGCATGTAATGTCAACTCTGTATTTAAATTGTAACCAACAGACCCTGGGGAGCTATCAAGTTATCAGTCTTTAGTACTGAAAACATAACACCGGTTTAAGTATAGCTACTCAAAATGGGTCAAGTTACAACTGGGTTATGTTCTAGTGAACTAAAATTAATAAGGTATTTTCAGCCAAACAGGCAATTTCGTAATTTGTAACCAAGTTCCTGATTCTATAAGCTCATTTTTATTTAACATTGCAAAAACTGGTTAGATGTACACACACACACAGCGCCCCCCCCCCAAAAAAAAAAAAACCAACACAAAAAAACAACCAAACAAACCCCCAACAAACACCTGTAAACACTGAAGTTCTCAGTTCTTTGTTGCACAGAAACTCAAGCTGTAATGGAAATGCTTGCGCTTCAGCATTCAAAATCTAGATCAGATGCTAAGGTCTAAGATGTTTGCATTCGGAGTTTGACCTTTGTGTACTTTAGAGGTAGATGTTAAGTATTCTGATCTGAGTTGAAATATGTGGTAATTGTTAGGAAATAAAACAAAATGTTTACTTTCAAAACTGAGATGCTCATGTGTCAGATGTCTCCATAAATGTTCTCTCTTTCTAAAGGAAAAAAATTAGAGATCATGACATGAGAGCTAAATCTGAGCAAGTCACTTCTGAAGCATCAACAGAGGAAGAGTCTTTGGTGGCCTGGGTAAAACAGTTAGTCTTTGTCCTATGTACACTTTAATTAAATGTTTAAACACAATTTCACTTGTCAGATCAGTTACAAAACTGATAAAGGCTCATGGCAGCCAGTATTTCACATTTACATTCAGCATTTTTCTGTGATTCTGTAAAGATCATGTCTCTTTATTTCCTCTCCAATTCCACTGGTGAATCTCCAAGAGACAGTATTGGTTTGGCCTCAAGTGATTACATCTTTTTTTTTCAAAGCACATAAATTATTTCTGGACCATTAATTCTGAGAGAATCTAATCCCAGTTCACTGTTGATTTTGGAAGGAATAAATTCGGCTCTTCAGCATATTTAGCTAAGTTGTCACATGTCAATCTATATGGACTCTTTAACACATGCTTCTGTTAAATTAAAGATCCAGACAACAAACTTTAAGCTTGTTTTTTGTGACACTCACTGCAAAGTCAAAGAATACACAGATGCCTAAATGATTTACAGTGCTACTAATAAATCCTTTAAAAAGCCTGTAGAATATATTAATCCAGTTTTTCATAATGTTTTGAGATCTTCATACAGAAGGAAATGAAATCTAAAAAAATCCTTAGTATTATTGGCTTTATGGATGTGTATGCAATATTTAATTTTGAAATTAAGAAGCTCAGAACTTCTGAAGTGGAACAGAGACACAGCTGTCCTTTCCAAATTGTACTTTCCAAAATGCACATAACAAAAGAACACTAGACACAATTTTATGATTTTTTTGCGCTTAGTCTTATGATGGATACAGATCCATGTAGTGGTTTTGTTTCTCAATCAGCAATACTTATATACTTTTCTCAGTTAACTTGCCTGATCATCACATAATTTTGTGCATTTGAGCATATATACACAATATCTATCAATATTAGAAAACTGTTATTCCGATTTCCTGATGGGAAATTAGGGCACAGAGAGACTAAGGGACTTCTTCCAGATCACAGAGGACATGAGTCAGAGCAGGCTAAATGATCTTGCATTTAGAGTTAACTTCTAAATTACTATATATCTTTCCTTAGGAGAAATCAGTGAAAGCAATAAATTAAACTGCTAAATGTTTGCTTGAAAAAGAAACAAAACATTATTAATTTAATTTTGAGAGTAAAAAAACCCCAACAACCCAGAATATTTCTACAGTTCACCTTATTTTGATGTGTCTTTTGAGGAAGAGAAGAGTGAGATTAGTTTTGTTTTTTTTTCCCCCTATCAGAAATACCAATGTTGTTTCCCTGTATCTGCCTCGGCAATACTTTACTAGTAACGTATATACTTCACCTTTTAGAAAACTGGTTTCCCAAGGCTGAGAAAAACTGTGAGCAAAATTATGTGGCAGGAAACATGAAACATGAAAATGTGAAATATAATTCAGATTTTATAAATTCAGTGTCAAAAGACACACTATTTTGCAATACTTAAAAGACATCTTCAGCCTAAAATTATGCTATTGATTGAGAAGAAAATTAAGGCAGCAATAAAAATTCAGAAAGCTAAAAACATGAGTAATAGCAGTGAGTTTAAAATTGACTCTAGGGAAATATGGACAATTGATACAGGGAGCTGAAAGTATTTTTTTAAAACTTTGTAGAGGATGGAGGAAAATAAGAAACAATGCTTTAAGTATGTAAAGAAAAAGTGAGATCTTAGTAATAGTTTAAATCCAGTACTCGCCAAGGATAGTAAAAACATGGATCATCTTATAAAAAAGGCAGATGTGCTCACACACATCTATTTTTCTAGAAAAAGAGAGGAAAGTCTATTTCTATTTTGAAGCTAATAAAAAGTATTTTCTATCCCATCAGTAGCCAGAAACAATTCTGAACACACATTATTACATTTTTTTCCAAATTGGCAGGATCAGATAATAGCCTTGATGCAAACTGATTTATTTCAGTGTACTAATAATTTTTTAATTACAGAATGCTGAGATTTTAAATTTAAAATCTGTTTAAAATCATACAAAAGACTGACTAAAATGTAGGTAGTAAAGAAGTAAGTATAGATGTAGAATAGTCACATAGGGAAAAATATTCCTAGTGTGGTCTTGTGAGTATCTATTCTTTCTCCAGTGTCATTCAGTATCTTTAGTAAAGTCTGGAAAATGTGAGGTTATCAATAGCAAAACTTACAGGTGACAAAATCATTTGATGAACAATTAATGATGATGGAAGGGGAATGAGCTAATCTGGAGTGCTCATTACAATAGATTCATTAAAATAAGATATTTCTGTGTGGCCAAACCTGAGGCCAAAGGACAAAGAATTTACATAACACTTATTATTAGGGAACTGAATCCTCTATAGCATGTACTCTAGAAAATATTTAAATAATGATTTGAAAGTAAGCTACCAGAATGATGCTATGATTAAAATGTCAGGTGCAATCCTTTCATGTCTAAGAAAGGGAATATGGATGGAGAGGGTGATACTCCCTCTGTGTATGTCATTAGTGAGAGCGTTCCTGGAATACTGTCCAGTTCTAACATTTATGCTTTGAGAAGGACATTGAGAAACTGGAATGGCCTCAGAAGAAAACTGCAAGAAAGGTATGAGGTCTGGGAAATGTGCCTTATACTGAGACACTAAAGAAGCTCGATTTACTGAAAGCTCAAAGGCAACTTTATCACAATCTGTAAGATCTTTCATGGAAAACATGTTCTTGACCAATTCTGTTTTAGTTAGCTAATAAAGTCTTTAAAATTAATTGATAATTTTTAATTATTGTTATGTGGTCATCATCCAGTTAATAATACAGATGGAATTACTGGAAATTTAATTTTGACAGTTCTGAGCTGGAAACCGAGCACAAATATCAAGTGATAGTAATTAATGTTTGGAACAAATTCCAACACAAAAATGTGCTGGATTTTCCATCTGTTGCAGTTCTTAAACCAAACTGTAACATATCTCTCAGAACGACACCCAGTCTAGAACAGATATTATGGCTGATGCAGAAATTGCTGGGTCCTTTTCTCTAATTTATATAGCAGGTCAAGTTAGAATATCAAAAGGTATCTCCCGGCTATAAAATTAGTCAGGAAAAAGTAACCAAGGTACACTGTGGTAAAAAAGGCAGCACATATGTACTCCAAATACCACTATCACAGTAAAAAATACAGTGGAAAGGGAAAATGATGTTAAATGATAGAAGAACGAATTGCTGGTTTTAATGTATAGTTGACAATTACAAGACCATATTTCTGATACTGATCCTGCCTCTAACTTCCTTGCTTTGTCCAATTCAAATAATTTTTGCTAGGTACAGTTTTTGTCTAATTTGCTTTGTGATTTCTACTGATGAGTCTGAATTAAGTTTAAAGCATGCAAATTAAACACAGTAACTGCTGCAAAACGTGCTGAATTTGACATACAAGGAAGTGCTTTATGGCAGCAGTGGCACATGTATTCATTTAAGAAACCTCAGTCCTTTAGTGTCCTCTAGCAATCTTTGGGAAGGCACATAGATTCAAATGTGTATTATATTTTGTGTTCTATACATATGGGCAAAAATGCAACTCTATTGGCTCAAGTCCGTATATAATATTATCTAATGCACTGTTCTTTCATTTCTACTGTAACAGGTGGACTTCTTTTTAGTGGCCAAAACCATGTAAGTTTTTATGCTCTGCTTCACATTAAGAATATGCCTGTTTATATCCCAAGTCCTCTTATTAAAACACATATGTCATTCTTGGGCTGGTTACCAAAATGACCCCTTGACAATCTTAGTTACAGACACTTTACGACATGAACAAAAAGTGTTAAAATTGAAAACTTCTTCAAACCACTTCACAATTCTTTACCTGAGAGCTTTTGTCATTCACATCGCTTGGTCTTTTTCCTGCTTCTTCTTACACTTCTTCTGACAGTGTTTGGTATTTGTTAAACTTTATCCTCTATTTAGAATATTTCTTGAGCTTGGAAACTTTCCAGGGAGGAAAAAAAAAAAACCAAACCACTTTCTGTGAACTTTGATAAATTATTTTATTAACTGTGAAAATCTAGCCATTTCATTTCTAAATAGAGAGCCTATGTGATTTTGTTTGTTTGTTTGCTTGTCCTGTTTTTAAATCTCAGTAGATTATTCTGCCCAACTTTTGCTCATTTCTGAACAGATTTGACCTCATACAGAAAGTCTTTCAGGATTTCAATATCATTAGAAAATACTGTGAGGGTGAGGAACATCTGGAAATAAACTGTATGACCCACTTCAGCATACTTTGCACTGTGAAAGCTTGTATATTGTTTCAGTGGCCCCTGGAGTTGCTGTTCTGAAGAGTTTTGCTCAGCCTGGGCCTTGAAACAACTCATCTCTTCCATCCCATGCTCCCCCAAAATAAATCTGTAACATTTAAGTTGTGAGGGAGGATTGTGAGCATATTAATGTATAGGTCACTTGTAGTTAAAGAACACTTTGCCCAATACCACCTGTATTCTTCCATTTCAAGGCTTCTGCTTCCTAGCGCAGCCATGAAGAAATTGCTTCGTTGTCTCACCAGGAGACTCAAGATGGCAAGTACCTTGCTCTTTAGTTACTGCTATGTGGTGCATTAAAGGCATCTGTATTGAATCATTCATTTATGCAGCAGTTTGTGCACAGCTTAGTGAATGAAGCAGTGAGTTAATGAATGAACATTCCTACTTAAAACAGACATATATATCTTTCAAGTTATATTCCTTCATCTTGATGGCATACCTCAGCCCATTGGCTCGGTCCAAAGTAAATTCATAACATGTCGTAGCTGGACAGACCTCTGATGAGATTCTTTTCAACAAGTTACCATACTGTTAAGTCATTATTTTCAAGGTCTCTAACACAGAAGTCCGTTGTTGAACAACTTTGCTTTATTTGGCCCACTGTGTGAAGGCACGTTTCAGTGAGATTTTTAAGTCCCAATTCATGAATATTATTCCAACTCAAATGTAAATCTTTTTAAGCATTGGACTACTACTGTGCATTCTAATAACATGTAGAAGATAATACTGTGCCTATTCTTAATCACTTAATTAAAATAATTACTGGAACAACTTTATATAGCAATATATAGGTTGTCTTTTCTGATAAATTTATGTGGTTAGAATAAGTCATAAGGAGGGATTTTTACTGACTTGTCAATGGTGGTGAGTCTTAAAGCAGTAACTTTAGTAACAAGACACTATATTCATTCCCAGTTGGACAGAGTCTTGCAGAGGACAGGGTGGAGCAGTGGTGCAAGCAACTGGTGGGGCTTGTTTAGGGATCTCCTGGCTCCACGCTGGAGAGGAAACCAAAGAGAGAGTGTTGCTTGACTCCCTGAGCCTCCTAGTTGACTCTAACCTGTCATATTTTTAAAACACCCAAGCAACTGCGGGTGTCTTTCAGAGGAAGCAATTGCTTTTAGCATTCTTTTCCTATTGCTTTCTGATCATCTCAGTACTTTCTTAAGGTGTTGTCCTTTGTAAAGGGAATGTGAACTGTACATAGGCCTAAAGAAAATTAACAGTGACTCAGAAAATGAAAATTATCAGGAAAAAACACATTCCTCAGGAATACAGTATCATGGAGACTTGATTATTTCTTCTTGTGGAAAGGGCCAAGGTGTTTTATGATACCATACAGTTGTAGCTGAGATTGGCCTGTAGCCCAATCAACTACTCATTTCTTTCTGGTGTATTTCTGTATTGGAATTATGCTGAAATGCCCACAGGAGATTTGGGTAGCTCTCTACAAATACTTTTGCAGGTAGTGAGTGTTAATATAATTTAAAAAATCTGTTGCTTTCTCACCCCTCTCCTACTCTTCACCTCTCTTTGTGAAAAAGGTAAATCATTCAGAGGTTGCTTTCAGCAAATACCAGTTTGTTGAATTTACAGGAAAGGCTGCAATTCCTCTATGCATATGATGCTTTCTAACACATCACGGGCATCTCAAATAAAAAACATAAAAAACACACATGAAAACAAACAATGTTTGTTTGTTTGTTTCCTCCCAAAATACCCACACAGGAAAATGCTATGTAAATAAGTATGCTAAATACAACTCTACCAGTAGCTTGTGTACCAAATTATGCTCACTGAATTGTGGATATCCTTTTTGAAAATGAGGGCATAAGATCCTTCTTTCTTCTACCAGCACAAGTTAAAAAACCCAGACATATTTCACCGTCAGCTGCCTAAGGAAATGTCACTTACTAATGTTTAGGATGATAGATTGCATCCTTCAGATGTACCATTCTCTCTCCTTCCTCTCCAAGGAGATCCATTCTCAATTTTTACCCTTAAAACCTAAAAGAATCATAACAAAAGCTTCTCACTTAATTCATCACTTCAACTTCCTCAATTTTGTGAGCATTTACATAGCATAAACTGTGGTGCCTGTGGCATTCTGCTTTATGCCCAAATGTGAGTTTAGGATCAGCTACACTGCTCAAACAAGCAGAACTGCTTTTTTAAAAATTTTAAAAAATAAAACCCTTCCCAGCTGCTCATAGAAATACCTATATGAAAAGGAGTTTGTCCCTTTCTCCCACATATAAAATTACTTCCGAAGTGTTGTAACAAGTTTTGGATTACCAGCATTCAAAGATAAATAAGAGCAGGAAAAATGAGAAGTCTAAATCCACAATTTCCTATAATATGTGATTAAAAGGGCTGGAATACTCAAAATTATTAACAAACCTACAAAAATGGTATTGGGAATCACATCATGGCCAAGATCGAGAGGATAGCTGTGAAGACAGCCCAAGTCCAGCTTGATCAGCTCCAGCCATGGTAATGGAGGTGACTGAGGTGCCTCCCGCAGAGCTGGTGCTCTCCAGTGTGCCACACCATGGGCGGGACTCATTGCGTTGGGGTGCAGCACCAGCCCTGGGGTATTATTTGCTGTGTGCAGTGTCAGGGTATTTGGAAGGTAAGCTTTTCAAGGCCATCAGTCTTACAGCACTTTTATCTCCAGTGCCAGCTATACTCAGTGTGGATTAGACTCAGTACATATACATTTTTTTGTTATAGTTTATGGGTACTGTCCATAACAGAGATATGCCTCCGAGCCATCTGAGTTGGGTGTGAGAAGCTGGGGGGGTACAGCATTATGGAAATGAGCTAATACTACTTCTGGATTTGAAGTAGCCATTTAAGTAATACATCAATGTTGACCTGTGATATGTCTGAGCTAATTACTCCTCTGGGTCCAAACATGCCAGCCATGTTCTCTCTGTGTCTATATGTTCTCTCTGTGTCTATGGCAGAGACAATAATTGCCTGCAGACAGTGGTGAAGTGTTACGGACACTTTGGACATAAAGAGTCAACTTCAATTCATCATCTTATATAAATAAAAGGAAAACCAAACCCATCTTAACTCTTTATTGCTTTTTTT
>NW_010315985.1:11641-29576 GCF_000700745.2 Antrostomus carolinensis
ACCTTGGTGTTACATCTTCAGTTAAGTTTCCAGCACATTTTGTGTTCTACATGGAATGCAGCAGTGTCAGTCAGGCAGAGTAGGAAAGCTACTGAGATTAGGCACTACCTTGAGACAAATGATACTGGATCTTATCAGAGATTCTGCAGGTCAGTAACACACTGCTGAAAATGGACAGCAACAGATAGAAGTTAAAGGAGAAGTGAAGGAAAACAAACAAACAAACAAGCACATATTTGATATTTCCACAAACTACTCAGTCTCCAACAGTTTGTGGCTCAGGAACTTTTTTATCCACAGTGTTGTGTCATGTTTAATGGTCACTTATTAATGCCATGAGTTTAGCTGGTGACCTTGGCAAACTACTGGCATCCACAACTTCTTTTCCATTTGTATGAAGAGCTACCTCTCTCTGATCATTTTGGAGCTGGTGCCTACTACCTTCGTTTGATTACCACTAGTTCCTAAATTAGAGGAGAAAAAGTTATTCCTTATTTAGCCTTTTCACTTCACTCATGATTCATGATTTAGCCTTTTCACATCACTCACTGCTTATTTGTTCTGGGATTTCCTTCTAATTTGAAAAGTAACCATTTCATTCTGTCTTGTCCTTTAGCCAATTAATATTTGAATACCCTCTCTCTTATCACAAGGATATTTACATTTTTTAAAAGGTTTTAGTGAAAGAAACCAGTAAGCTTTATCCTTTTCCTTACATTTTTTTAAGGAATTCCCTGTGTAATTTCAGTTTATTTATCCACTAAATTTAATGTTTACTATAGCTTTTACTAATTTTCTGCAGAAACAGTTTATTGACCTGCACTTCCACAGATTTCTTATTCCCAGGTATTTGGTATCACACTAGCTGCCTTCTTCTCTGTCAGTACAAAGGCATTTTTAAGAGGAGGCATTGAACAGGGCTAATACAGGTTTAACTCCTGTTAACATGATGAAAATGGAATTGAACACACTTCTTACCTGACATGAATGGCAGCCCTGATTCTGTGTAAAAGTAAGGGAGTGGATCCTCCTTCAGTTTTGTGAATCATACCCCTTGTTTCTTCAGCTTTTTTTTTACATAGCCATGAAGATAAACTGTTTTGCTTCAATGGAATGCTATGTACATTGCATCCCATCGGGCAAGAGAAAACAAACAAAAATTTACTTTAATAAAATAAATTATTTTTTTCAGGGGTTTTATTCTGTTTTGTTGTGAAAAAATAAAATCTCCATTTGCACAGCATAACTACTTTCCAGGAAATGGATTATAACATTTGATTCTGCTCTCAATATGTATTAAGTTTTGACTTTTTGTTTTTTTTCTTTAAACTCAATATGATGTCTCAGTTCATACATCTGTGAGATCAAAAATGCATAGTTCCAAAACACTGGGTAGAAAATCTATCAAAAAAGCCCAGGTGTCTGAGGAACAGTTTGACAAGCAGAGAGACAAAAGGAACACAGGGAAAGGAACAATGTCAGAGAAGTGTGAAGACAAAAGGTCTGGAGGCAAGGTTCGTGCTTGGGGTCATAGGGGAAATAGAAACTCCACCGGTGTCGGCTTTCCCTCTGTAATGCATCTCTGTCTCAATTCATGCTAAGTAGATTGGCATGTACTGCTGACAGCCTATTATTTTACAACCCATGTGGGTTTTTTATATATTTAGATAATAGTACAGTTCACTCCCTTAGCTAGATTATTGATAGGACGTAATGACAATCCACATATTTATAGATTTGTTTTATGGTAGTATAACAGTGAGAGAAGTGTTGTCTTTTCTGGGGACTCTGGTGACAGCAGTACTCCTCAAATGGAGTGGAGAGAACTGGCCTCCTAACTGGCGTCTCCTGCTACCAAGAGCTGTTTGGAGATTGAGTCAGCAGAGCCCATGGAGTGGCTTGATCTTATATAAAGTAGGTATCTGCAATAAGTCAGATGAGTTGTTCTTGAAAGTACCTGCTTCTTCCAACTCTATGTTTGCATATTGTCATTTAGGCTACAAATGGCTTAAGTTACATAGGTGAATCTCAGTTCTGGATGCTGAATCTTTTCACCACCAGTGCTGCTGTATTATTTAGCCAGCACAACAAATTAGTTCTACTTCTGAGAACAGGAATATTTCAGAAAAAAAAACCAAAAAAACCTCTCAAACAAGCTTTATTTACAGTTTGTGTAGCTTCTTTTACTAGTTTTAAGACAGAGGCATTTGGCAAGTTTTGTATCTATCCCCCATAAGAGCAGTTACCATGAGAGGACAATGGTAGAAGTCAGTCCATCCAAGTTGTTGTTTGCAACATCCCACTGACAAATGCGATTTCACATCACACCCCAAACATATCAAGAACAGTGTATCAAGAATATCCATGTACAAGGGCAGTAGATGGCAGCTATCATCTGAGGCTTGTTTCATCTGGGGGTTATATATTTCACTGTATGAAAGTGACAGTATTAATAGCTTGCGCATGTGTGAATTTTCCACCAGAAAGGGTGGTTTGACAATCTCTCAGCCTTGCTAAATACATTATCTTTCTGTCCTACCCTGTGTTTTCTTCAGTGCAAATTCCTTGTACTTCTCCAGAACTACCTCCCAATCTAAAGCCAGCCGAGTGGGCAGTGATGCAGGTGGCAGCTGCTGACTTTGCCTGTTGAACTCACAAGTTTCAGCCCTTTCCAAGAGTGATGCAAGAGTAGAGTTCCCACAGGGCTGAGAATTGGGCTAACCGGGGTGACAGGACTTAGCCATATCAGCATAGATTTCCTTTATTTTTGAATAGATTTCTTTCAAACAAATATAAATCCTGGTATACAAGGCCTGGCTACAATTTCAGTCGCTTGTTTTGCTTTAACTAATTGATTAGGGCTATACTAAAGTAAGTTTGGTTTTAGCAAAACTCAAAGTCTATCTGAGAAACTGGTTTGTGTTTGGTTTTTTGTTTTTACAAAATAAATTGACATTTACACCTGGTACTGACAAGCTATAGCTTCTATGTTTTATTAAAAGATAGTAAGTTTCAGGTCTTAAGGTTATGAAAATAATATTAAAAATATGATTTATTATCAAAGTTTTACTACTGTGTCTATATTCAGCTGTTGAAAAATGATGAAAACTTTTCCAGGCAAGGCCTTATGGATACCTTCACTCCATGGCTGCTTTTTTTGTCCATACTTATTTCCAAGATGCAGTATAATTCCATGTTATAGCCAAAGACTCCAGTCTCATGCTATATAGACTGTCAGTCGATTCTTTGTCTTCCTGGTTTTCTGCAGCATGCCAACACTACATCTTGCTCTCCAGCTTTCTTTTGGAGAGCAATTTAATTGCATTTGAATGCCTGGTCCCTGGACTGTTCTGTGGAGCCAGGTAGCTGATGATCAGGAAGCCAATCTTTGGAGTCCAAGATTGCAGCTGGAAGCTGCTGGAACAGGCTAAGCAAATAGAAGCTGTTGAAAAATATAGCAGCAGCAGAGGCTAATAAAGATGAGCTGTTCAAGACTGTCTTCAAATTTTCCTTCCTGTGGAGGGAAGTCAGTGCCAACCCTGACTATCTGAAAAAACCTCATGAGACCACAAATCTACAGGGCTGGTTGTTTTGTTTTTTCTTTAATAAAATGTAGTCACGTGTGGGGTCTGAGTGTTCCCCCATACAACATAGTATGTGGGTCTTCTTTGCAGTTTTCCTTCTACTCCCACTGAAATCAGCTGGAAATCACAGTTGATCGTGGTGGAAACAGAATCTGTACAAAGTTCAACTGCCTTTTCAGCTGAAAGCTCACAGGGATTTTATCACTGGTCAAAGATTCCTTCCTGTCTTATGCAGAACTTTCTATTAACCATGTAAGGTGTATTTTTCCACACTAGCATATATTCACAGAAATATTAGAATTGCCATACCTAATCAGACCAGTGGTCCATCTAGGCTAGTATCCTTGGTTCCAGATGCCTCAGAGGAAGGTGCAAGAAAATTCATAGCATTTTATCCCAGGAGAAGTATGTTCCTAATCTTTGGCAGTTTTTGTCTAGCTATTGCCCTGAGCATGAGTGTTTATATTTTTATACACTATTATCCTATCTAAGTGATCTATCATGTATGTTCTATTTTTTGAACTATTCTCTACAGATTTAGGCATAAAGGTCACAATAGGACAGAAGTCATAAGTCACAGTAGATCAAAAGCCATAGCGTGTCAAATGTTGTAATATAATTCTTGCTCATGTATACAGCACATATATAAAGTGATAGCTCATGCTAAGGCATTGCCTCACATTGCTCTTACAGCTACAGCTCCCCTAAGAGTGTTATAATATGCTATTGACTTTCTTGTGGATTCATCGTGCTGTGAATTATTTCTGGCCAGTGGAATGCATGGAGTTACCTTTTGGGTATTACTTAAGCAGGCGTCTTGTGATTTTGCCAGAGATCTTTTTTGCAGGAGTCAAGGTGTGTATTGTTTCCCTAGATTTTTTTTTTTTAAAGGAAAAAAAAAAAAAAGAAAAAAAAAAAAGAAAGGGAAACAAACTGAAGATTTACACTTTGGCTTAAAGATACATTGGTGTATGAAACCAGCTCTTTTTTTTTTTTTTCCTCTCCCATCAAATAACTGATCCCATCGTCTCAGCAGGGGTATGTATGTGAAGCCATATTCAATAAATCTTAGGTGCCACAATTTTTCTCTATTTCCTCTTAAACCAAAGAATAGACAACTGCCACATATCCTTTTGTCCCCAGCATTCAATCTTTTTAATTTCCTACATGCAGTTACTCACTTTTTTCCCCCCTCTCCTTCTTTGTTCTGTTCCTCTTGGAACAAAAAAAAAAAGAGATAAGGAATAAAACAAAAAGCACATGATACTCTTCCTAAGGACACTTTACTACTTCTAACTGACTTTTCACCCTTTGGATGCTTAGTGGAAAAGCCATTACTTGCTTGCTGAGGAAAAAGCATTTAATGAATCACAAAATCATTCAATTATTCTTAAAAACACTTCACATCACACATCTTTTCCCAAATAAAGTGTGCATTTTTCACATTTAAATGGTGTATAACTGCCTCATACAATGCGTCCCTAGAGTTAAGAGACATTTTAACAGAAGGGTTCCAGGAGTATACAGAGCATTTTGATATACATTAGCATTAAGGACCTTGCATTAAAGATGCAGAATTTCCTCTTCTCTCTCCACTGTCTTTCGACAATATTTATGCAAAGTTGCCTTTCTGCTGATGTGAAATGTTTAGCTTTGTACTGAGTTGAGATCTGCAAGCTTTGCTTACTTTGGAGTGCCACACGATAAAAATAAAGTCTATAGTAAAGCTATTAGCTAAGATGAGGCAGCAAAGCATTTAGAATGCTTTTTAAATAAATGACAAATTATTTAAGCGGGGAAGTAAGAGACTTCCTCAGAAAAATACATTATTATTATTTTCAATTGTTATTGAGCCTGATGCTGATCTCTCACCACTTTTTCTCTGCTTTTATAAAAGAAGTGCTCTCTGCAGACTGCAGTAGCTCCCTTTTCCTACACAACTTTTTCTTTTTTTTTTCCTCCTCTGAGTTTTTTTCCTCAATGGACTTACATTGTAAAATATTCTTTTATGTATTTTATGAAAACATATGCTTTACCCAGCAGAATCAGATGGACAGCTTGGTTTGTAAAACCAGCTTAAAGGCTGCACTTTTGCTGGGGCAAATGGGAATCAGTCTGTTTATTTGAATGCCAGTGTATGAACTGTACCAGCTAAGGAGCTGGCCTTGAATTTGTAAACTTTCCTGCACTTTTATATCCCTGTAATTTAAACAACTAATTTTTTCCATAGCAATGTTGTGGGTTTTTTTTAAAAAAAAAAAAAATTAATAGGAAATAGTGGTATTTATATAACAGCTTTAGGCTAACTTAGATACCTAACTTAGGCACTGTTTTAAGAACAAAACCTAGGTGTTTGTACTTCCCTGCATAGCTGGCAGAGAGACAGAGGTGCTGAGGGGCTGTAAGCAAGGGGGGAGCTGCAATTCAAAGCACTTAAATCAGATTCCTGAAGTAGACAGTGTGAATAACCCTCTAAGTGACTGGAACTATTGGACCACATTAGAGAGAGAAGAAAAAACTGAGACTGGCATATGGTAAATGTCCTACATATGGTATGTTGTTTATATGTGTTTTTTCCGTTAGCATTTCTCTTTCCTTTGTTGCTCCACCTTCTCCTGAAGTCTCTCCTAATGACATGTTAATTCAAAAAATTCTGTGGTTGAAGGAAAGTTTTCAGACCTAGGCTACTCTCAAGAGCACAAAAATCAGGCAGAATGAGTTAGCTCGCTCTCCTGTACTCTGCCTCATTTAAACAGTGCTCTGTGTGGTTGTATGCAATTTTCTATTTCCTTTTATTTCTCTGGAGCCGATAAGGTGTGTGTGGGTTAAAATCACTTTGCCATAAAATCTACCATATTTCACCCCTGAAGACAGTATTTTATACTTACTTAAGTATCAATACATTTTTCAATAATTAGAAAGGATAGGCGTCAATATGATAGACACACACTTATCATACTGTATTAATTCCTTCGGTTCAGTCAAATCCTGGTCTTATCCAATGTACCTTCAGGGGGAAGCTCCCTTATGCTGCAAAAAGCAGGCTCCACCTGGTTCCGATTAACTTTGCACTGGTTGGATCTGCCCAGTGATGGCGTAAGGAAATACGAAGCAGAGAAGCCTGCAATTGAAGCCGTAGATTCATGGCCTATAAAACTAAAAGGCTATTATGGTCATCTACTCAGTCTGCCCCGTCTGTATAAGGGGCACCAGAATTTTTCTGAATTACTCTTTTTACGTGTGTGTGATTTTAATGGAGAAAAGCATTCAATCTTGATTTAAACCTTCCAGTGTGTTTCTCTAACTATATCTTCTTACCCCTGGCTTCTGTTATAGCTTTGTCACCAGACTGAAAACTCCAGTGTTACCAAATTTCTGTTTCTCACATAGTTATTTATAAGCTGTGATCAAGTAGCCTTTTAAATGTCTCTTTGATAACCTAAATAGATTGAGCTCCTTGAGTCTTTCATTACAAGGAATGTTTTCCAATCCTTTCATCATTCTCATTGCTTTCCTCTGAACCTTTTCCAATTTTTCAAAAATCTCTCTTGAATTGTGGACACAGTATTTCCAGAACTGGTTGCATCCGTGCCAAGGACAGAGGTAACAGAACCATATTGTATATTTCTCTGGTGATGTGCCCGTGGGTTGTATCAGATTCTTGTCTACCTTCTTGTACTCACAGCTCTTCCCAGCTGATTATCTGCTCTACAGGCTTTTCTAGACTGACTTCAGACCGTGGGAAGAGTCCCTACCTTGTGGCAGTGACATACAGTTGTTATTAGAGCAGTGTCTTATGCTTGTCTGGACCAAAATTTACAGTTTGTTTAACTGTGGCTAGTTTCTTGAGCAATCTGGGTTCCACAGTGACTTGGCTGACTCTTTATTTACTAATCTTCCAATCATTTAAAATGCAAACTTTCTAAATATATTTTCTTATCATTGATAAAAGAGTTACAGATAGAAAAAAAATATCACAGGGACATGCATTTGTGGGTCATTGTTAAAATAAACACCACTGATTATTTTCCCCCACTTACTACATGCTTGAGACTGAGATTTTACTCTCTTTAATAGGTACAATATTAATTTTAACAAATTTTTTCTTCATCAAAATATTATGATTAACAACTAAAAGACTTTCCAATATTCCTCTGCATATTTAATACTACTAAAATTACCTTTACCCTACCAAATATATACTCTTATTAAATGCTATCTGGTTAGCTTTGGCAAGATAATTTTCCATAAACTTCTGTTCTTACTGCTTTGATTAAAATGAACTAACATTCTTAGAAGCCATTTCTTATTTTGCTTGAGATCAATGTGAGGTTGAAATGCCTACAGACATTTAGGTTGTCACATTTATTCTTTTTAACTATTCCCAAAAATTTTTGCATAGTTCTTTTGAACCTCCCTGGTTCTCCAAGACATACTAAAAATCCTTACTAACCATGCAGACAGGTTCTCTGCCAAATGTATTAAAATTCCTCCATGCAAATTATTCAGGTCTACTGATTTTAAAAATGTCTAGTTTTATTAGCTGCTATTTAACGTTCTCCTGAGCTACTACTGAAATAGAGCTTCATCATAATCATCTGATATGAATACATCATTTGACTTTTTCCCAAAATACAGAAGAAAAAGTATTGGAGAATGTATTTTTAAAAAAATGTTTTTACAAAAAGTTCTAGTAATTTCTGTTTAATAATGGAGAAAGGCAATTGTTAGGATTTTTTGTTCATAATATAATTTCAAAATATCTCCTTGTAACATTTGGCTTTCTTTATCAATGGCCTATAACTCCCAGCTTCTAATTTACATTAATTGCTACAGTTTCCCCTGCTCCTTCTTTTTGTTTGTTTGTTTTTTTGTTTTAGTAGCTGCATTCACATACAAAGTCATTTTACTATTTTCAACAAAAGTGTAGGAGGTTTTTCCTTGATTGTGACTTTTTTGGGGGTGGCCTTTACAGTGTTTTTAGCGACTGAAATTGTCAATTAATGTTTTCCTTTAATACTTTCTCACAATAACTGGTTCACACTCACTGTCAATTTTGTGAAAGCTGACTGTCTTATATCAACAAATATAAATACTGGATTTTAATGCATTTGCTCGTAACAAATATAATCAAGTTGTAGCTGTGCACATAAGCAACTAATTTTTAATTCTCTGATTCCTCTCTCACACGGAAGTCTAGCAAAGGATTCCTCCGTGTTGGATGCAGTTAGGGAAATTGTCATTTTTTATTTGTGTAATGTAGCTGATATTATATTATGGACATGCTGAGGATTCCAGCTCAAGTTAATATTATTCCATACCCCGTAAGCATTTTTTCCATGTTAAGATATTTCATGACCTGCCTGGAAGAAATAGAGACTTTAAAAATTATTATTTACATGTGACAGCAATGAGAATCTTTCAAACGAGGCATAAAAAGTGAGATATAAAATGTCAGTCTGATAGAACTACAATTTGAATTATTACTTCATAACAGAGTGTGGGTTTAAGAATATTGACACAGTTACTGAGAGGTGTAAAAGATTTAAAATACAGAAGCCGTTTGGGGTTTTTTGATATGAGAAAAGTGTGAACCTGGATTCACAGTGTTCTCTCATAGTGTCTGTTTATTTACAGTATCATACGCAGATTGCTCACTTCAATTCTTTATGCAGGCATTGTAACATATCAAAAATGCAGCTACAATGATAACAAATTATAAAATTCTGGTACTCAGGTCTGAAATTCCAGTCTCTTTGAAGTCAGTAGCACTCAAATTGTTAGACTTGCAGCAGTTTTCTTCACAAAATGTTGTTCCATATTACAATGATTTTACTTGCCACTAGCTTAATGATAAAGTTCACTAACTGGACTATAACTTCCAATTACCTCACCCTTATTTAATCCCATTCTTTAAGAGGGTGAAACCTACTTAAAAATGGTATTAAATAGAATGCTTTCAGGAAATGTGTCTCCTAATTCTTTCTACATGATTCCCTAGAAACATTTTTAAAGAGGAATACTGCATTTGTACTTGTGTCGCAAGCAAACTATTCTTAATGACAGACCTGAACTGAATGTCTACAGTATACGTTTCTAATTTTAGATATAGTTGCCTTATAATGATCTGGTTTCATTTCTTTTACCTTTTATCTTGCCCATTTAGATGAAAAGCTCTCCTGTTCAGTGCACAGCACCCGATGCAAAAGGACAAAGATCTCCATAGAGATTCTACTGAAATATTACCGATAATTCAACTGGTCACCATCTAAAATTAATTGGTGAGGTTTTAAGTATTTTATCAGCAAGAACACAACATATTACCTGTTTTCAGCTATTTTATGCCAGTACGTTAGGAACGTATAATACTGATCTACATATATGACAGTTTGGAAAGGAAACACCAAACACATTTGGAGAATACGATCAGTATTAAATGGATTAACAATAGATTTGGCTTCAATACAATAAATCCAGAGAGACTCTGCAAGCACAGGAACTAGCTACATTTTCTACACAGATGTATTTCCTACTATTTAATATACATAAAACACATGAATTGAATTTGTTATTAGTATTCTGTACCATGAAGAGAGTCAGGAAAAAAAATCCATATAACTATGAATGAGTGTAATGCTAAATGTGAGAAAGTAGTGTATTGTGCCCATCAGACAAATATTCACAGCAAAATATTTATTAGGAGACATTCACACAAGCAGGAACACTCGTTTGATTTGGGAGCAGCCAAGGTTGATGGGGCCCAGTGACTAATACGCTTTATCACCAGTACAAAATAGTCCTTGAGGCTATGTATCTGGGAAACTGGACTTTCTCTGCTCATGCTCTTTCTGATCAGACTTGTCTTTTTCTGGCAGCTTTTGCCAGCAATCAGATTCACTGGAAACATAAAAGAGAATATGATTGCTGGAGTTGTGCTGAACAAGCGCAGTGTTATCTTTCTTCTTGCTCTGTTTGCCCATGTGCACAATGAAAGGAAGCTGGCGGAGGTCCTGGTCCAGGAAAGGAATTAGGGGCTTTATCATCAGACAATAAGTAGAGCAAATTGCAGACTAGAAACTACTTCTCTTCAGAGTACTGCTGAAGGACTCGTTGCTGAACTTGGTGCCTTAGAGGTACAAGGAGGAAGTACAGAGAGGTTGTAAGATGAGTAGCCAGAAAATGAGGGATGCCTGTGCAAGGTCTGCTGTTGAGCAGTGGCAAAGAACACAGGAAAAAACCCTAAAATTCTAGAGCCACTGAAGTCCTGGTCATTTTAATTAGTTTCAAAAGATGCAATAGTCCATCGTACTTTTTACTCCAAAGCCTTTGGTCGTACACATAATAATCTTCCGAAGGAGAGCACATTTGATGAAAGATTATGATAATATACATGGATTATCAAATATATATAATAAAGCTAGTAACTAAGAAGATGATTATTTGTTTAATAGTGGTCCCATTCTATATAAATAAATTAAAGAGAATTTTAAATGCAAGGAGTTAAAAACCAAAAAGACTTCCACGACCAGTGAAATAAAATCTTTCTGCCCTTAGTCATCTTTGTTATCACATATCCCTTCCTCAGATTCTTATTCAAGGGGTACAGGGGAGAGGTTTTAATATTATATCCTGTAAAATTAAAGATCATAAAGCAGAACATTGACATGGTGGATGAACCCCTTGGAGCTTTCGAGTTGGTCTTTGGAAACTTGGAAGGAATCCAGATTTTTTGCTAACCTTTGTTTTCAATCCAAAATAATCCGAAAATAATACCTGTAACAGGAATGATATTAATGTATACCTGTATTAAGGACACAAACTGGTGGAAATATGTCAGCTTAGTCTTTTCTACTAGTGATAAGAACTCTGTCTTAGCTTGATCATCTCACACAAATTCTTTCAAATGTCAAACGGTTTGAGTGTCATTTAAAGGATTTTTTTTTCCATTATAAATTAATGCACACAAAGAAAGAGAACTGAGAAAGACTGAGCAGAAATTGAATCCATCAAAAATCTTTATGGGTAAACTGCTCACCTAATAATCCCTCAATCTATAAACACTTCAATAAGATCTCTAGAGAAAACTGTTTGAAAGTCTAATAGATTCTGTACCACTGAAGATGCTGCAAAACTGGTCTGCTAACACTGGTTAGCTGGTTACATAAGGAACCCGGGACTCATGAGCACTGCTAAATTTTCTGGAGCAAGAGGCTTTCTTCTTTTCCCTACCCCTAGCATGACGATCACATTTTCCATACAAATTGGTATGGTGTGGTAGATTTTCCCTCTGCTATTCCACATCCCTGATATTTTCTGCGTGAGGAAGTGCCACTAATGCCAAAGGGGTGCTTGGCTGCTTGTGCTCTCCTGATAGCTACTTCAGAAACGCTGTTAGATGAAATAGTGAGGGACAGCAGCATTTTAGCCGTGATCCATCAGGCGGATCTGAGAGGAGCCGTTTGCCCTGAGAGAGGATAGACTTTCGAGACATATGGTGCTATAATGGGGGGGTGGGGATTTTTCAATTCCAATCCACCCATTCCGGATGAGAGAGACTGAGCTAATACCCTCGTGTATGGTGCACTGCATCTAGCTACGGAAGTAGTGTTAGCATGGAATTTATGGACTCTCTAAATTGTTTGCCAGGAAATGTTTACTAGCTATGCACAATAAACGACTGTGAAAGCGTATTCCTGTGTTTAATATGATACGGTTATTTCCTTATATTTGGGTCATACTATTATGATACCAATAAAGGAAACTTAAAAAAAAAAAAAAAGAAAACAAACAAGCAATGTATCTTGATATTTATGGGACTTCATTTGGCAAAGTCTGATTGACTACAAATTGTACAGGGTAAACTTATTGCATGCACCCCTGGATACATGCCATGCCTGCCATATTAGAAATTAAAGGTATGACTTATTTTTAGAGCAAAATATCATCATCATCAAGTCAAAGTACATTTTTAAAAAAGCCTTGTTGCCACAGCTGCAGGGGGTCATACATAATGTACAGTGTACATGTATAAGTGAAGACTACCTACCTACTTTCCAAAATGGGTATACAGATTCACAATTTAGAAATTAAACAGGCTGTTTTGGATTGCAGGCTAAAATCTTGGACTTTTGCTCTCAGATGTGACCTTTTCTTCCATACAGCTCACTGTTGTACCAGGGACTACTGTACAGTTTTATAGGGTGTGTTAGATTAGATACATTCCCAAACATTTTACTCTGCTAGAAAGCGAAGTCAGAACTTTGTCTGGTAATCTGTGCAAAGAGCTTTTTCTGCTCCTTCATTTGCTTTTATGCGAGGCTTTCTGTTTTTGTATAAAGCATCTAAGAACTCTCTCTGTTATTAAAAGAAAGCAGGCACTAACCTAATTTGTTTTAATCATACATTAAGGATTTGAGCCTGGAGGTATGCTCGTATTTTTGCACGGTTGAACACCCTCTTTTAGTGTAATCATATGTGCATTTATACATCCAGTATGCTGTTCATGACAGGATTTTTTAAGTTTAGTAAACAAATTTTTGTAGCAATGCAGTTTCTCCATTTCTACTTGTATTCTCTGCAAATAAGAATAAATACAATAGACAGGCATACTGTCTCCCTTGCTTACTATGAATATAACAGAGGAGATTAACTGATAAAAATTAATGAAAGAAAATTTAAAATCAGACATCCCAATTGCTATAGCAGAGCATTTAGTGATTTTAATGCAATAAAAATTTGAATATGCATTAATAAAATGTTTATCTACCACATCTCTTTCATACATATTTGTTTCAGAATTCAATTTTCAGTGGGGTTTGTTTTTTGATTTTGGGGTTTTTTGCAACCACAAGGAACAGTATTTATGTTTATCCGCACTTTCTTAAATTGCTATTACAGTCTAACAATAAAGTTGATCCTGCGAGGTCGATGAGGAAAAGAAAAGACTCAGCACTTCCCAAGGTCAAGTCTAAAGCCAGTTCATGTTGTAAAGCATTTAAAGGATGAATTGTTTCTCTAAAATGTTTTCAGAGTCTCTACCAAGCTGATCACAGTAGTAAAAGTACATAAAGAACACAGTATTTGTAATACTACCAGAGGTAAAAAGCAGTAATAAGAAAGAAGCATTACAAATATCTTGGTGACAGGAAAGCTTGTTTCTATAATGGGGATTTGTATGTTTGGATGGCACTCTGAACACATGATTCATACCATAGGATATTAGTTTTTATTCAGACTTGATTGTTTCAAATGAAAGAGCTGTAGATAAGATTTTTTTTATACTGTAAATATCTATCTCAGCTTAATCCTACCACCTACAACTAATGAGATTAAAAATCCAAAATGCTTCCAAGGCAGTTCACCTGGACAGTGTCTGTTTTATTAGTTTTAATCAGAATTGTATTTGGTGTCACAAAGGAAAAGGCACGGCTTTCAGTGTAACATAGCCAAGAAGCTGACATGTCTCATGCCTTTCTCTTCCATTAGAGACATGCTATGCCTCCAGATGCTGCAGTCTGGATTTAGGGGCATACACTGCTCTTGCACAAATAAGAGTTGCATATGTTATGAGTTAATTCCATTTTGTTGTGTTCTCTTGCACATGGCGTTTTGAAACAGTTAAATGGAATACATTTATAGTTTACCATCTTGTATTGAAATATACTTGGATTATTAAATAAAATCTAAATCCCTAAGTGATACGTTCTACAGCTCAAATGCACAAATGCTTAAAGTTCAAGGATAAAATTCCTGTGAGGGAACTGCACAAATCCAGACAATGTCCACACATGCTGTATTTTGCATTTGTATCTCAGTCAGCTGAAAAGTATGCCAAATAATATACCTCTTCTTTGCTGTACAGCCGAGCTTCACTGAGCTGATGGCTGTAGGCACTTTCCATTTGGAAAAGAAAGGGTAGGAGTAAAAGGGTTTCACACTTTTATTGAGGGCATCTAACTTAAATTAAATACATGAGATAATAGGTATTGATGAAGAGAGGAAGGTGGCTCCTGAGAGATTCAGTGCGCCAAAGTCTGATATGTATACTTAGATTATGTGAAAGCACCTCAGAGATCGTCCCTTATTGGAATAGTTTATTGAACCCACCCTAAGACCTACCTGCATTGTCTCAAAGGACATGCAAGTGTGGTGCCTAATAAAGAATAGCAAATACAGTATATTGGAAAGGTTGATTTCAAGAAGTAGTATAACACATTCACAGCTCATCAATAAAGCTACATTCTGTTTTGGAGAAATAAAACAACAAAAAAAATGAGTTTATGCAAATAGCATTTTGGAAAGTGTTAGTCTCCTTAAGGTCTACTACTTGGACCTTTCTTCAACATAGTTAAGAACTTGCCTATTTTTTTTTAATCGTCCATAGTGTCATTGATGCCAGCAAACTTAAAAGCAGTTTCCCAAATCACAATCTTTAAGAAAGATATGATTTTGTCTTTTGGTGATGTCTCTGCAAATTTAAGCTTTGGTGGCTTGTATTTCGTAGGAAAATCTAGCTTCCCTTTTTTTTTTTTTTTTTTCTTTTCTCATTCTTTCAGAAGCCATAATATCTGCATCTAAAAAACCCAGTTTAATCTAAAATGATAGTTTTAAACAACTGTTATTTTGTATTTAATTTCTCCTATCCAGTATCTGTTGTTAGCGTTATCTGATATTAAGCTTTGAGGAGCATGTTGCAGCATAAAAAAAAGTACAAGCAATTTTCATTTCTTTGTTTCCTACAGCTATTATTAATTAAGGTTCCAATCCTGCAGATGCCTCTAGTCAAGCAAATCGCCATGCACGCAAACAGGACTCTGTAAAAACACAGGAGTACTCCCACATGAAACTGGTGAAACGAATAGAGCCTGAGCTCTTCAGGGCAGTGTGTATCTTTCTGTTCTGAATACTAGCTAGTTAGGGGTTTCTGCTCCAAGTCTGGAGCTCATCACACCATAAATCACAAGCAAACACACCTGCAAAGTAAGTGACATAATCCCAGCAGCTACTAAAACCTAGATATTTTGTAGTTATTTATTCTTGGTGCATAGACATATGCATGTGTGTCTTTTTCTCCCTCCAGAGCACAGAAAATTAGAAATTACTAGGAATACACACTGTGAGTAGTATTTTGCTCATTAATGTGTAAAAGAGGTGATGAAGATTAGTGACTTACCACTTTCCTAACATCCCCTAATGGAGGCAGAATTATGAATTATGCCCCCTGCTGCTGGTCCGGCAAGTCCTGGAAATGTCAGCCAGGGGACAATGAATATTTCAGGTAATGGTACATTTTTTTCTCTAGTTCGGTCTTTGTAATGTAAGCATACCACGTACTTACCCAGTACACGAGTATAAGTCATAGCATAAAGCATTTGATGCACAAAGATTTGAATCATCTGTATTTTTTATCCTGAGTGACTAAAACTTAAAGTATAATCAGCAAAATATTAACTGCACAGCATATTAAGAAACAAGCATGGTTAAAAATACACAGTGCTGAAAATACACTTCGCCTTTCTTCTGTGCACAACTGTGTCTTCATTTTCAATGGGGGCTCTAGTAAAATGTGTTTCAAATACATATAGAGATCAAAATCCACAATGAAAATTGTATCAAATAATAAAATGAATAATATGTAAAATTATTTTCTCTGTGATTAGCAATTTTAATAGGAGAATGGACGGAGTGTAGTGTATAACTGTTAAGATCTGGAGTAAACAAAATGGAAAACTTACTTTTCAGGCATCATTGACTTGCCTGCAAATGCACTTCAAACACATTTCTAAGTACAAAGGAAAGATACATATTATTAAAGTACCCTACAAGGCTTGTCATAACTGTTTTCTAGTTCAGCATTCTTAAGCGGAGATAATACTAGAAAGAATGAAACAATTGTTAAACTGCAATGTAAAATGTAGATTGGGAAACAAATAGTATTGTGCAAGATAGATAGTTCAGTTTGCAAATGAATTATCTATTTAAAACAAATACACACCAAAGTTTTGAAGAGAACTTGTTCTGGGGCTGTTGGGTATCTAATGTGAATGCAAGTTTCCCATAACTTAAACTCTAAAAGCATTCCTGAAACATCATAGTTCAGGTGTGAAGCCTCAAGTACATTAACTATTTCAATATTTCATTGGTTTATTTAAACTAAATAGAAGCATAAGATATTTTACTGGTTAGAGTGGGCTGGCAATTCAAATAACTTTTCATGATGTAATGCAAACTTGTAAATCATTTTCAGTGAGGGCCTCATAGTTCAGCACAACTTTTATGTAATATACTAAATTGCTGGCATAGCTTTAAAATTTGTAATACTTGGAGATCATGAAAATTAGAACAGAATCCATATGTATACAGGAGAAGTAGCAGAAAAAAGGGACTCAAGCTTAAAGTTTGTATACATATGTCGCAGTCTTTAAAGCAAAAATTGTGTCTGATAAGTGTTAAACCATGGCACATGTAAATGTTAAAAAGAGTGAAATGGAAGTACACCACAGAAATGTAATGTTAATAGTTATGTAGTATGCATTGCGGTAGTGTAATTTCTCACCAAAACAAAGTTTTTATGGTGAAGTATAGTGAAGATAATGGGATACCATAGGTTTATTAATGGTAAATGTGATTATCGTTATTCTTAACTAGTCAGGGATTCAGTATTTTTGACAAGTCAGTCAACAAATTATTCCTTTTCTGTGCAAGGATTTTCAGTTAAGGCATTCAAGCATCTTTGAAATGATGCATAATCTTCAGGCTTGTATCTGCAGGTTTCCATTGCAGCACAGATATCAAGAGAAATGAATTATATTGCTTTTGTGGGAGTTATAGAGGCAAAATTTAGGAAAAAAAGAAAAGACTGAAAATAAACATACATCTGTTGTGAATCTGGAATTGACTCTAAGGTTAAATAATGATGCTTGCCTTCACCAAATTGCCATGGAAAAATACGAACTGATCATAATTACAGTACAATAAAACCTTGTCCTCTTGTTTTGGTAGGCTCTTGAGTACAATAAAATCTTTGGCTAAAATAAACTGAATTCATATTTGTAAGCTTTCTCTTTGACAGTAAGGAGAATATTCGTAAATGGCATAAATTGCCATCTTTTTGCTGACTTCAACAAAGTTTGGCGATTTATACCACTCAAACAGTGGTCCCCAAGTGTGACTATCTGTCTGATTTAACTGTAATATGCAAACTGTACTCTAGAAAGAACTGTTCAAGAATCCCACTTACATTCTGATAAATATTCAGGAAGATGGTTCTTTCAGCCTCCAACGTAAAAAAATGAGCAAGACTACAAAAGTCCTAAAGAGGAGGAATTGTATACTGGCTCATTCAGGTCAAT
>NW_010315985.1:29625-30642 GCF_000700745.2 Antrostomus carolinensis
CAAAAAACATAGTGAATGCAAATATTAGCCCATACATGAAAATATAAATGATGTTCCAAACTGTGTTGGCTCCAGATGTTTTTACAAGTTAAACGGTTTACTGTTTTCATATACTTAAAAAATTATATTTTTTCGCTTGGTGTTACAAGCTTTGGGCAAACTTGCTGGCATTGATTTAAGTTATGCTTTTGTACCACATGTAGGTCAAACGCACGTTCTGAAAAGATACAATGCGAACAAGAATTCAATCATTAAGAGGTAATAACTGCTTGCACTTTCTTTAGTCATTATTTCACTGAGAAGCTTCGCACTGAAGCTTTCTTTAACTGAGAAGTTATAGATTTTTACAAATGATGGTATTATATAGCCCTAGTTATTTGATAACTGTGTGCAGAAACTTTTTCAATCATTTCAATAAGCGTTTGAAGTTGTTTATTTGCCTTAACATTAGTTGCCTATATTTGCATTCCCCTTTCATAATTTAAAATGAAAGCATAAAGCTCTATAGAGATTTGTATTTCCAGTTCTTGCATGCTTGAAACTTCTTATTAAAGAAGTAATAAGAACACTGGACGTAGGACCTGTGTACTTATTAGGGTACTCAAGAGCCCAAGGAAGCACAGTCCCGAATATTCAGATTTGATTATGAAGCTAATGGCAAACACTTCGCCATGCCATTAATACTTTGCTATTGTGTTCTTTTTTTTTCCTTCTTCTTCTTTTTATTATTTTTTTTCTTCTTCCCCTTTTGGAGCCTCTCCTACCTCTCCCTAAACAGTGCTGTTTGGCTCCATCTCTTATTTCTCTTGGAAACCTAATCTTTCTCCCTCCCCCTCGCACCCTCTCACTTTCTTCATTGTGCTTCACTTATTTCACTTTTTTTATCCTGTGCGAGAAATCCTGTTCGGCCATCCCCTAGAATTAAAGAAGGCATTTCCACACCGGCTCGGGTTTGCGGCTTCCCCGGCCCCTTCGCAGCTGTGCGGGTGTCAGGGCTTCAGCGGCGGCCGCCCTTGA
>NW_010315986.1:0-6413 GCF_000700745.2 Antrostomus carolinensis
GCTGGATAGACGAGGGGAGGGCAGTGGATGTATGCTTGGACTTGAGCAAGGCTTTTGATACTGTCTCCCATGACATCCTCATTGGCAAACTCAAGAAGCCTGGACTTGATGATTGGACGGTGATGTGGATTGAGAACTGGCTGAATGGAACAGCTCAGAGGGTTGTCACTGGTGGTGTAGAATCAAGTTGGAGGCCCTTATCTAGTGGTATCCCGTAGGGGTCAATACTGGGTCCAGTGTTGTTCAACCTATTCATCAGTGACTTAGATGAAGGAACAGAGTGCCTCCTCAGCAAATTTGTTGATGATACTAAACTGGGAGGAGTGTTGGATACACCAGATGGCTGCACTGCCATTCAGAGGGACCTTGACAGGCTGGAGAGATGGTCAGAGAGGAACTTCATGAGGTTCAACAAGGGTAAGTGCAGGGTATTCCTTCCCCCTGCATATGGGAAGGAATAACCCCATGCACGGGTACAGGTTGGGGGCTGACCTCCTGGAAAGCAGCCCTGCAGAGAAAGACCTGGGAGTCCTGGTGGACAACAAGTTAAATATGAGCCAGCAGTGTGCTCTTTTGGCCAGGAATGCTGATGGTATCCTGGGTTGTATTAGGAAGAGTGTTGCCAGCAGGTCAAGAGAGGTTCTCCTCCCGCTCTACTCAGCCCTGGTGAGGCCCCACCTGGAGTACTGTGTCCACTTCTGGGCTCCCCAGTATAGGAACTACATGGAACTCCTGCAGTGTGTCCAGCGAAGGGCGACCAAGATGATTAAAGGACTGCAGCATCTTTCATATGAGGAAAGGCTGAGGGAGCTGTGCCTGTTCAGCCTGGAGAAAAGATGGCTCAGAGGGGATCTGATTAATGTTTATAAATATCTAAAGGGAGAGTGTCTAGAAGACAGGGCCAGACTCTTCTCATTGGCACCCAGCAATAGGACGAGAGGCAATGGGCATAAACTGCAGCATAGGAAGTTCCACCTGAACACAAGGAAGAATTTCTTTTCTGTGAGGGTGACTGAGCACTGGAACAGGTTGCCCAGAGAGGTTGTGGAATCTCCGTCCCTGGAGATATTAAAAAACTGATTGGACAAAATCCTGGTTCATGTGCTCTAGGAGTCCCTGCTTGAGCAGGGTGGTTGGGCTAGATGACCTTCAGAGGTCCCTTCCAACCTCAACCATTCTGTGATTCTGTGATTCTCTATCTATCTATAGCTACCCATATGCACATGCAGTCCAGGCAAGATGAATGAACGGATTTCAGATATGGAGGTTTCAGGGTTTTAGCCTTGTCATTAGCACTAACGGGTATGTCACAAATTCCCATGTGACTTATGCTGTAGCTGTAGGACTTGAGCATGCTTTGGAGAATGCACATTGCTCACATAAAAGCTCGACATGGCATTCACAAAATGTACATTCTTACTAGGACAGAAGGAAAGAAAAACTTTACTAGATGTAATACAACTGATGAACCTGATAAAGCTGGGGTTAGGCCACCTAAGACAGGATACTAAGAAAACAAAAATACAGAGAGAATGTAACCCTTAAGCCCGGTTGTTCTTCTCATGAAATAAGAAGTTAAAGTGATGATGATGGTAGTCTTTGGGGATATATTTTCATGCTGTTCCAAATTCCTTATCACAAGCACATCATTTTGATACACCTTGTCTCCTGTACTGATGATCACCAGGCAAATGTGTTAGGGTTGTGCTAGCACACAGTAAACTTGGCCTGGCCTTTACCACTAAGCTGATACTGTGGTTCTTTTGTATAAGAAGTTTGAATGGTGAGATCTTCTCACAGCAGCTTTGCAAGCACTGCAGCACTCCAGTCTTGACATGGACATGTCCATAGTCCCCAGCTGAACAGCAGTAAGAAGGAAACCACCCACTACTGACCTTGATGGCAACTAACAGCACAGATGACAGTAGCCATACAATTTTTATCACTAATATCGTCTTCCCATTTCATCCTGCAATCAGACAGGGGCTCTATCTGCTTCTGTACCCTGTCATGTCAGGCTGATTTCACATAAGATTAAGGAAACAAGAAGTTAAATCCCAAGTTGATAATATGTGATGATTAGCAGGCTAGTAAATGTAAAAATAATGTGCTAAAAGTCCAAGGTGAGTGGGGTGACAAAACAAAGGTATCACAGTAATTCTGAAATTGAAAGACTTGGAACTGCAGTGAGTACTAGCATCCTTTTTGCATAGTTTTAATGCAGATTTTCATATATACTTAAGGAAAACTGAAACATCTTCACAATGTGTAGAACTGTCAGTAAATTGAAGAATTTTGTGTTCACAACATGATTGTCTCTCACTTGGGCTAAATGAGTAACTGTTGGCATCAATACTATAATAATGTATGAGAACTAGCCAATACTAGTTGGCCAATTGAGGACCACTCAATTGCTTTTAATTTTTTTTTTTTAATTTTGTTTTTCTCCTTTGTTTTGCTATGGAAAGTCTGTGGCTACATGAATTTAAGCAGCTGTATGCATCTGGCTATATGCATGTACAGAGTGTGGACTGACTGGTGAGAGATCATATTTTTGCCACAGGAGAGAATCTGGGCAAATTCTGGTTCTCTGAAGTGACACTGGAGTCACCTGTCTTTTGTGCTACAAACCTGATATCCTGGTAATAGCTTGTAGAGAAAACAATCTCACAGAGAAGTTAAACATTTTACTTTGTGGGACTAGATTCAAGGCGAAGCTGAGATCTGCTTACTGACAGGAACAGCTAATTTAATATTCATCCAACCCATGATTTGATGTGATTGCTTCTTAACCAAACCCCACTGTGACTCAGAGTAACCTAAAGTCCAAAGTTACAATCTCTGAACTGGTATCTCACAGTACTCGTGAGTGATCAACAGAGTGTAAACATACTCTCATGTCATCCTCTTAATTTCTTTCCTGCTCCACTTCTTTGTCAGATGTGAATATTTTTGTTTGTACAGAGGAATCTGTCTGAGCTCCAAGCTATCTTTTTTTGCCATATCTCAGGTTCCTACTCCCTCCTGTGGTGGGACACAGGGACAGTAATCCCATTAAAAGGATACAGTTAGGAAAGTTGTTTCTTGTTAAAATTGCCCAATTTTGACCTTTCACACCCTCAAAAATGTCTGAATCATTTTCCAGAAACATCTGAGTCATGAAAGAGATCGAGCATAGGAAATAATAGCCTGAATGATTAAACTACAAGCTATTGAAAGTAGACTTGTAAAATACAGAAGCTAATTTCAGTCTTAGGTCTTGCCATATGCTGTATTTTTAAGCTCTGTAATTAAAATTACCTTTCTGACATGCTTCATTCACTTTAGAGAGTTTGGAATTCAACAAGAGTAGTGTTCAGCTCGGTGGTGCCTGACTGTAAAATTCTTACTTTCATTTAAGAATTTTTAATATGGGAAATATTTTGCATCATTTGGGAGCAATGAAAAGGAACTTGCATGTGCCAGCTTTACGAATGATAGACTTGGATATAGTCAGACTTCAGTTTATCTCTGCAAATATACCATCTAGAATTCAAATAACCATGGATTTTAAAATTGATTGTTAGCCCTCTTACAGCGGTATAAGCTGCAGCAAGATTTTTCAAAGAAAGACTACTCTTAAGCTATTTTAATGCATTACCCTCAACCAAGTAAGACTCTACAGCAGCAGAGTTGAATGGAAAATTGTTTCTTTTTTATAAAATTTGCAGTTGGAGCATGATTTTCATTCTTTGCTTTTAGTAGTATTCCAAGGCAGCACGGGAGTATAGAGTAACATATGGTCATTCCTGTATGTTTACGAGAAAGGCCATTTTTCAAATAAAGGGCCATTTGCAAAACAATAGGGGCTTCTAATCTTATTAATCCTCTAAAAGATTGCTGAGACTGGGTAGGGGTATGTAAAGCTCATGCTGGCCTGTGTCTCCATTTTATGATAAAAATGGAAAGCTGTTGTCCCCGTTTCATATTCCCCGGCCCCCCCTTCCTCCCATGGTGGAGGTTTGTTGTGGGAAATATGAAGCGAGGCCAGTGGCTGCTATCCCTCCATGCATGCTGCAGGATGCAGTTGTGCCTCTTTCATCCTTATGGTCAGATCCTAAATGACTTGTGCCTCTTTCCAGGGAGAAAATTCCTCACAGGAATCAAATACCCAGGGATGTAGGTATGTGTTAAGCTACATATATAAACTGATTGTAGGAAGAGAGTGTTATGGAATAAGGGGCAGCTAATGATTACAAATGAAGAGGGTGCTGAGTGCACTCTATTACTGCTTTTTGCACGCTTTCTGTTCCTGTTTTGCTTTGCTGACTCCCTGGCTCTAGTGAAGGATGTCTGAATCAAGCAAAGGGAGAGAGAAGACAGGGATGTTCTGTGCAGTGCAGAGACACCCACTGGTATACCACAGCAGAAAATTACCCTGCCTTAAAATGTGTATGACAGCCATCTTAACTTCTGGCAATGAAATCAGAAACTGAAATTACTGAACATTAGGGAATAACATGCTTCAGAGAGTATCCTAAATGTTAAATACATTGTGGCAGTATATAGCTGCCTGTGCTATACATCTGAGGGGACGTGCTGAGGAGCCTAGCACTCCCTTCAGCAAATCATCCTAAAGTCGACTTTTGTGTTCTAGTGCTTCTAGCTGCAAAATGCAGCCTGAGGCAGTTTTGGAACTGAACACCATTCAGAGCAGCCCTAAGATTGCTCTAAACTCTGCAAGGGGCTGAAATGGTTTTATGGTGCTCACTGTCAGAAAGCAGTTAAGGTGTCCAAAAATTGCAGCTGAGATGAAGTCTGTGCCAGAGTTTTAAACCTCACTAATATTTTAAGTTCCATTACTGCCTACTGTTTGCAAACATCTATGATCTAACCTCTTTGCCCTAATGTGCTCTGCTATTCAGTCTTTATTTCCCATTTTTTTCTGCACCTTTGGTACCACTCAGTTTTCTCCCTGGCATCCTCTCCATCCCTGTTGCTTTGACTCCAATTCTGCATGTTTGTGTACACATACAATACATCATATTGGATTAAGACACAGGAATTAAAGACCCAAGCCTAAATCTCCAACTCTGGAATGATTAAATGAGAATCTGCTAGGTTTGTTTTTTTTCATGAACTATCATTTTTTTTAATCCTTTAACAACAAGCTTCTGACCCATATGGTTGCAGGAGTATGACCTCACTGTAATTGACATAACGGTATCTGCTGCAATCTGCAGACTGTAAAGCTATAAGGTCCGTGGCATCTTGTGTTGTAGAGGATTGAGTTCAAATCCTTTCAGACACGCAAGAACTATCCAAGATGACAGCTACAAGTCAAGCAGTCCTGACTGGCTTCCTCCTGCCCTTCCTTACTCCAAGGTGCTGAGAAAATGTACTTCAGATGCCTCTCTACTGCAGAGACCTGATTTCTCATCAGGGGAAATGTTTGTGCGTTGGTGTTACTCCCAAAATAAAGGATTGATCATGGAGCAACAAGGGGCCTCAGGGTGTCCGGCTTAGGGCCTTGGGCTTCCTGAAATTTTCCCCTCTCTGGTCCTTACTGCTGTGCAGGTGGCATAACCTAGTCAAGTGTTATTTATGCTCTGCCAACTAGTGACTCTGTGTTATCTGTCACTTTCTGTAAATATAAAGTGTCACGGTTTCAGCCCCTGCTCCCGCCCCAAAGTTGTGTTTCATATACAGTGGCAACTCATGTCTCATGGTTTTGCAGGTTCCATGTTCCATCCCTCCTAAGTCCTTCCTGCAGCAGCTGTCACAAATTTGGCAGGTCACAACTCTTCAGTGGATCTTTTCTCCACTCTGGCCCTGTTTGCTTTCCAAGCCAGTATGCAGCAAGCCCCATACTTATTTTGGGACAGGGCACCTTCCTGCCTGTGTGTTCACACAGCCCTTTTGTCTTTTTTTTTTTTTTTTTTTTTTTTTTTTTTTTTCCTTCTGGGAGTTTTGATTTCTGTAGCAATTTACAAAGTGGGAAATACCACAGGACTTGGGCAAAAGGGAGAGGTAGAGGCTTTAAAAACAAATATCTAGCCTTTGTGGTAATGAAAAAGAATGAAGAAATAGGATCCTGCATAGAAGATGCAAACTCCAGAAAATAAACTGAAGCTTAAAGAAAAATCCTGTCATTTCAAAATTATTCTTCTAACTTGGACCTGGCGTTACTGGGCACATCTCTGGAGGATCCCGAGCATCAGGCCCCTTGTGAGTGTCTCTGTGCGTGTGCCTGCGTGTGGCAGGGGGTGCTGCACATGCTCACTGGACAGCGCGCAGTGCTGCTCCCGTCTCACAGCGAGCGGGACAGGCGCGGATGGAAGATGCTGAAACCCTCCGCGTCCCCGACACTGCTCACCCTCGCCCTTCCTGGGCTGAAGGAGCGACCGTCCCGCTGCCCCTCACTCCGCTCCCCC
>NW_010315987.1:0-7551 GCF_000700745.2 Antrostomus carolinensis
CCCAGTGCCAGCCCAGTGCAACCAGCACAGGTGGTGGGTGGGCTGTGCCGAGCGAGAACTGCACCCCAGGTACTCACAGGCTGTGCTGAGGAAGGGTCTGTAGAGCTCCCTGGGGATCAGTGAATCCGGCATGTCCCGAAGAAACTCTTTGAGCAGAGCAGCCACATCATGAACGCTTTGATGTTCATCCAAGAAAACATCCAGGCCTTGGTCAAACTCTTCCCTCAGCTTCAAGATGGAAGAAAGGAGAAGTCAGTTCATCCTCTTTCTACTCCTCGTGCTGTCAGGAACTGCCCCTGCACGGAGCTGCTGCCATGGCAGGACAGGAGAGTTGGCCACTCCTGATGTCCCCAAAGAAGGCAAGCCAGAGCCCAGGAGCCTGCTACCACCTCAAGGATGGGCCACTGGGGCAGAAGGAGCTGCTGGCTGGTGAAAGGAACCCAGAGGAAGCTCTGAAGGACCAAACTGGAGATGGAGCTTCATCTATTAAAGGTGGCTGGAGAGATGAAGCCTGCTCTCCACAGGGAGAAGAACCCAACAGCAGGTCACAGGCTGGCTGTGATCCAGCATGAGCTGGTTTAGACCTCTCCATGTCAACACCTGCTTTCTTCATTCCCCACCCATAGCATCGGTCCTTTGGATGCATCCAAGAGGATGCTTTAAATGTCTCACTTTACCTAAAAAAATTTCTTGGAGCTCCCAACTCGGAAGATGCCCACCGTTTGGAGACCTGAGAAGACAGATAGGTTAGTGCTTTGTATTTCCACAGCTCCCAGCCACCCCAACTAACCCTGGAGACCCTCAACGTCATGTTCTCCTGCCCTGCACGTGAGGCAGCACATCCCTCCCCACTCCTGGGGGTTTGGGAGCTGTAAGATGTTCTGGCATTGATTGTTTGTGGGTCAGGGAGGAGATCTCACCTGGACCATCGCTCTGAGCTAGCTGCTGGATTTGCAGAGGGGGTTTAAGGCCAGGACACACCAGGAGATGGGTCACCTCATCCCATCTTGGGGAATGGCTGGGTCAGAACGTCCCAGCCCACCACTTCTGATGGGTTTTACCAACCTACTCTTGGTTGGACACGCTGGCTGGTTGAAGGGACATGTGTCTTTACCGTGGGTTTCAATGTGTTTGCAACATCTGTCCACGATCCGTGGGACCTGCCATGTGATGGGGTTGAGACTCAACATCTTTTTCTTGCCCAAGCTTCTCCTTGGATCCAACTCGTGAGGGTGTGACAACTGTAGTGCCTCCAGCAGCTTGGAAGCGTTGTCACTCAGGTCAGTGATGGAGTCCACGGACATTGCCCCCTGCGATGGAGCAGAGGTGATTGGTGGGGTGGCAAGAACTACCCCACAAGATCCCAGTACATTGTCATTGCTGTGACCTCAGAAGCGTGTGAGAAAGGGAAGCAGCAGCTCCAAACAAACACAGAGGTCTCCAGAGACAACCACAGAGAGACCTTTCAATCTCAAAGAATCAGAGAATGGTAGAGGTTGGAAAGGACCTTAAAAGTCATCTAGTTCCAACCCCCAAAAACCAAACCCAGCCTGAAACCCATCTCCTCCACTTGCAGGAATCTAAAGCCAAGAAGGTGGTGGCCAAGGCTGACCAGCCACACCATCTTCCTTGTCCTCTGATGCAAGGGTGGTCCACACTGAAAGCAGAGCAGCTCAGTGGCACGGCTGATGTCCTTGCAGCACCCAGGGAACTGTCCCCACAGCATGGCCAGAGTCTCAACACAACCCACCATCAACAGCCACAACTTCTGGTGGGAAGTTGAAGGACAAACTTCTTCACTGTGAGGATGCCAGAGCCCTGGGACAGGCTGCCCAGAGAGGGTGTGGAGTCTCCATCTCTGGAGATGTTCAAACCCACCTGGACACTTTCCTGTGTGACCTGCTGTAGGGAACCTGCTTTGGCAGGGGGGTTGGACTGGATGATCTCCTGAGGTCCCTTCCAACCCCACCAGTCTGGGATTCTGTGAATTGCACAAGTGTGAAGCCAAGTCTCTGAGATGTGATGCAATGGAGGAGTAGAAAAAGCCATGCCACTGATGACACATCTCCTGTCTCTATCTACCTTTGGCTGCGTGTCCTCCTGGTAACCTTGGCTCTGGAAGAGCTGAGCTGGTTACACTTGTCCCACCCCTCAAAGTCCATCTCTGGGGGGGGAAAGTAGGAACATCTCATTTTCCTGAGAGCAGACCAGGACTGACCCAACATGCACCACAAATAACTCATGTTCATGAAGCTAAAACCCCTCAGAAACCACATTTATTGCCGAGGTCGGAGAACCGCGTCCCCGTTTTGCAACGTACCCTCCGCTGGCTCCAGGAGAAGCTCTCGAGAAAAGTTGGGGAAAGTGGCTCCTCTGAGAAGACCCCACAGGGAACCAGCCCACAGCTCCTGCCCATCTGGGACCACTTCTGCCTTTGAGCCCGAAATCTTGTCACTGTGGCTTCCACCTCCAGGCAGAGGCGGCGGCTCCTCTTCACCTCTTCCTGCAGTTGCTTGGAGGCGCGGTCGTTGGCGATGACTTGGAAGAGTGGGATCCCAAAAGTTTGAGGAGAACATTCTAGGGGGGAAAAAAAACCCAACATCTTTTTTTATCTCTAGCAGGAAAAAAAAGGAGAGGGGAAAAAAAATACATCCATGCCTGGATGGAATAATGAACCAACAGCTGGGAAGACCAGGATACTGGCCAAGGCCACCACCAGCAGGAGAGTGAAGAAGACAACACGTGAAACTGATTCAACACGTGACAAGGAGATCTGTAGCTCAGACCCAGGACAGCAGCCCTGGAACTGTCAGTGTCTTTGCGTGCCCTGTCTACTCCTGCTCCTCCAGCTCCCCAGGAGGGCCTGGGACATGTGGGACGAGCATCCCCAATGACCCTGGGCAAACCCAAAGAGGAGCTGCTGCTCCTGGAAAGCTCCAGGACGTTGCGTGGTGGGATGGAGGGTGCAGGGAAGTCAGGGAGTGGGGAGGACATGGTGTGGGAGATGGAAGAGGAGGGAGATAACTGGCCCGGACCAGTTTTTCCTGCACTTTCCCTGGTTTTATTGGTTCCAGCCTTGTGAAGATGCCATGGAGACTTCAGAAATCTCCAGAAACATCTGACACAAAAGGTTCTGACCAAACAATAACCTCCAGATCTCCACGGGGTTTGCATCAGCTACGTCTGTTCAAGAACAACCTCAGTATTCATGGCATTTTCCCCAAAAAACTCCCCCCCCCCACATTCCACACCTCCTCAGAGATGCAAGGAGAGCTCTCCTTACGTCCACCTTCTGCTCCACCAAAGGGTTTGGCCATCAGAGTCCAAGCCACAAATCCACCTCTAGTAAAATATCAAAGTGCTGCTCAATCATTTCCATGAGTGGACTTTGTAGTGGTGGTGAAGAAAATCAAGAAGAGCCCATTCCCAGCTGGTTGTGCTCTACACTTCTGGTTCCCTCAGGTTTGTGGTTGATGTTCTTCGAGGGACAATAAAACAGAACTCAAAGCAGCGTGACCAGGGGTAAAATGGGCAGAGAGAAATGTTCAGAGGTGTTCATCTTGACAGACTCACTCACATTTTGTCCACACACACGTGTAATCCTCCCAGACTCTCTCATCACCCTCCTCTGGAGAAGAGCAAAACCAAGGTGAGACAAAGCACCTTGCTGTCAGAATCTGGGCACCTCTCAGCCCAGTCCCATCAAAAAATCACCAATTCTATTTGAGAGCAGGGACCAAAACCTGGGTAAGAAGGAGGCTGCTCACCTTTCTTCTCCTTTGAAAAGCTCTCCAGTTTCTGGCGGATGGATTTACTGCCTTTAGGTCCAACTGTGAGGAGAAAAGAAATCAAAGGTTCAGCATGGTGAGGCTGTTCTAGTACAGTTGCCCCTTGAGGACATCTGCCTTGGCCATGGGAAGAGGGGCAGAGGAACATTCAGAGGCCACAGTGGCCAACAGCCCCAGAGGTGGGTCACCATCCTCCCCCTCCACACTCAGGCACCTGGCTGTGGGGTGGTCCCATGGCATCAAACCACAGCCATGGGTTAAAGACACCCCAGATGTGGGATTCACCCCACCTGGCTCAGACCACAACCCTAGAAACCATCAGAGCTTAGTGACCATCCAGATGTGCAACCCTGGAACACACAAAACCATGGGTGGAGATGTGTTTCATCAAGGGAGATGAAAGACCTGCCACCAGAAATCCTGTACTGGTCCTTATCTATCCAGAGGCACCAGTCACCATATTTTGTCACATCAATGACCTGAAAATTAATTCCCTAACCACCCTGAAATCCAGGAGACATCCCAGAATCCCAGCATGGCCTCGGTTGGAAAAGACCTTTAAGATGATCAAGTCCAACCATCAATGAGGAGACAGGGATTTAAAGAGGAGCTGGACACCTTCTCCTTGAGGAAAACAATAACAACTGTGCCATGGTTGGTTCCTGAGGCAGCAGGGAAGGGGGAAAGGGAAGGGGGAAAGGGAAGGGGGAAAGGGAAGGGTTAGGTGGGTAGATGTCAGGGGACGTGGGCAGCTACGAGAGCCCAGAAAATGCCTGTATGGAAGGTGTCCCTGCTGCTGGCAGGGGGGTTGGGACTGGATGAGCTTTAAGGTTCCTTCCAACCCAAACCAGTCTGGGATTCGATGATCTGGAGACCAGGATAGAGGAGCTCAGACTCTGTGGAGCTTATATATTTATCTGCTCATCAATTTCAGCAGCACATCTTCTAGCCTTGCCTCAGCTCCATCCCACCATCAGGACTTTGAGCTGGACATTGGTCCAAAGTAAAGTTTGTCCCATCCCAATGGCATTCAGATAATCCCACTGGAAGATCTCACTAAATCATACTGCATCTGGTGTGGATTAGGAGGATCAGAGGTGGACAGCAGGCAAGGTCACGTTCTCACACTCCTATGGACACACAAACCCTCCTCCAAAGGCTGATTGAGCCTTTGAGGCTCAAACCAAAGCAGGGAACCAAAAATAAACCCGACCAAAACGTGTCACAAATGTCTTTCCATAAACATCACCCAAAGTGCAGGCGTGGGGACAAGTGGCAATGACAGCCCAGACCTCAGCCCTCCCTCAGCAGCAGCTGTCCTCCCCCATCCTCTCTACCTTTGGCCAGGCTGAGCTCTCCAACCAGCAGCTTCTCCTGCAGGTGGTACAGAGCGATCTCCTGCAGGTTGGCTCGTTCCAGCTCCGAAAGGCTGTGCAGAGGCACGGGCTGCATCGTGGTGCCTTGTCCTGGCAGAAGAGCTCAGCTCAAGGTCCTCTGAAAAACACAGAGATACAGAAAGGGTCACTAAATTAGAGGGGAAGGGTGTGAGGAGAGGCTGAAGTCACTTGGTTTGTTCAGCCTGGAGAAGAGGAGACTGAGAGGAGATCTCCTGGGGGTCTAGAACTTCCTCCCAAGGGGCAGAGGAGGGGCAGGCGCTGATCTCTTCTCTCTGGCCACCAAGGAATGCCAGGAGCAGAGGACATGGCAGGAAGATGTGGCAGGGGAGGGTGAGGTTGGCCATGAGGAAAAGGTTCTTGAGGCAGAGGGTGGTGGAGCACTGGAACTGATCTGTAGGTACCCCGGCCACACCACCTCACTTCAGCCTTGGAAACATCAAGGAGTACGAAGGGACCTCAGCCTTGGCTCCCAAGATCCCACAGGCTCCATGAAGCACCTCAAAGCTTGGCAGAGATCTCCCAGGAGAATTCCAGCTGCCATCTGTTTTCACATGAAGCCCCAAACCATCAGGCTCACATTCACAACATGGGGCACATCCTGGCCAGCCAGACCAGGGACTGTGGTCCTGATGCTGGGACTTGGCATTCTTCACCATGGGAATATAGAATCATAGAGGTTGGAAAAGTTCATCCAGTCCAACCATAAACAGACCCACCTCTCTCCACCCTCCTCCAAGGGACTTGCACAGAGCCACAAGGTCTCCCCTCAGCCTCCTTTTCTCCAGGCTCAACACCCCCAGTTCCCTCAGCCACAAGGGAACTCAGCACACTTGTGCTCCAGACCCTTCCCCAGCTCCGTTCCCTTCTCTGGACACGCTCCAGCACCTCCATGTCCTTCTTGGAGTCAGGGGCCCAACACTGAACCCAGCACTCCAGCTGCGGCCTCACCAGTGATTCCCAGTGCAGGGGGAAGAGAACTTCCCTGCTCCTACTGGCCACACTGGTGCTGATCCAGGCCAGGATGCCCTTGGCCTTCTTGGCCACCTGGGCACTCTGCTGACTCATGTCCAGCCAACTGTCCACCAACACCCCCAGGTCCCTCTCTGCCCAGCAGCTCTCCAGCCCACTCCTCCCCAAGCCTGTAACATTGCATGGGGTTTTTGTGAGCTGGCATCAGCCCTGAGACCACGCTCCACGTGAGCAAAGTCAGGATGGAGGCAAGTCCAAGCATCTCCTCACCAAACCTAGAAGGCACAACGTGTTCCAAATCACAACAAAAACTCGGGTGAGGGAAGCCACAGCGACCAGCACTTCATCCTGGTTGGTCTGACGCCTTATCTCACTCACTTCCCTTCCCACCTGGAAGCTGCTCAGCCAACAACACCCATATGGAGCCAAGGACTCCATCCCACCATGTCCTCACATGATGCTCACAGACGTAACCCTCAGCTGCAGGTACTGGTAACTGCGTTGGGATCAGCTCCAGGTACATCCAAGACTGGGACTTCCTTCACCCTCCTGTCCCTCTATGAAGTGGCACCTAACAAGAAGCTCCTCCTCACCTCAAACCAGTTGAGGGTGGCTCCAAACCAGTTGAGCGTGGCTCCAGACCAGCAGCTCAACTCAAAACCATGGGCTGTGGGTGGAAAGGGCTTGAGATAAGATACCAGCCTCAGACTGGTCTCTGGAGGACACTTCCCAGATGCAGACCCCTCCTCTTCTTCACCTACATCCCACCACATCACCCAGGATTCAATTTTAGGTGAAGCTCAGCCCATGGAGGAGTTCACATCTTGCTTGAAAAGGGACTTTCTCATTATGAGCTTATTCAACCACACCAGGAGCTGTTTCCTTTGGCCACCCCTCAGCCTTCTGCTCAATCCCAAGACAAACTCAGCCATCAGCTTTGAATGCAACACAACTTCTGAGAACCTCCATCCTGTGGGGAAAAAAACCATCTGTGGAAGGAAGAAGCTGCCCTTGAGGAATGGATTTTATTTACTGTCTCGACAGGGCTGCACATAAAAGATCAGGACCAATAACTAATTGGTCCTACCAAGCTTTGCAGAGATCCTGGGAGAGGAGATCCCCTGGGACAACCTTGGGGGGAGAAGGGGGACAGAGAAAATGTTGACTTTGACAAGCAAGAACATCTCCTCCTGCCAGCAACAGCTCACGTGTTTTTGCCAGGCCAGGAACAAGGGATGAGCAGATGTGGTGCCTGAGCAGGAGCCTCCTGGTAGGATGGGGACAGTGGATGGACAGACACCTCCAGGACAGACATGCTGAAGGGAATCACCTTTCTGCAGGGGAAGCTCCTGCCTGAGCAGGAGGGATCCCAGAATCACAGACTGGTGGGGTTGGAA
>NW_010315988.1:0-4384 GCF_000700745.2 Antrostomus carolinensis
TTATATATATATATATATATATTTCTCTTATTTAACATTATGTGGGTCAAAATATAGTGTGAAAACTCATTTTCATGCTCTTTAAACTGATGAGACATCAAATATAGACAGTCTATATCACCACCTACAAATTATGAACCTTGCAGATGTGGATATCACTCAGTATGTGAACACTAAGGCAGCTACCATCGGTGTTGGAAAAGAACCAGCTTGCAAAAGGAGCCCTGCACTGCAAAATGCTTAACAAGAAAAAACTTATAAATCTTCATTTTTAGTTATCAAATCACTATAAAAATGTTGCCTTAAAAAAATCCCAAATAAATGTTAATTTAACCTTTTGGCACTTCACAAATATTTATCTTCTTTGGTATTTCTTTGGTTTCCTCATTTATTCACTAGCTATTACACAACTTAGAAAAAAATATATACATCTTTGCCAATTAAGAAGCATACTTGAAAAATTGCTCACTAGAAAAGATTTTTGCCTCAAATGGGATTAGTCATGTACTACGTTATTTATTTGCCTGCATAACCACAGAGGAACAATCTTTTTCTTGTCAGACTTGCTTAAATGGAGTTTCTTTAAAGAGAGAAGAATGGAGGAAAAGCACTTTGCTTTCATAAGGTCATGATGCTTATTAAATAATTTGCATATTAAAGGTTAAAATCCTGTCTTTACACAGTAAAAAGTGTTTTGTTTATCCTTGAAATTGGAAAAAAGTACAAACAAGGGTTTCAAGAATGGTAAACGAAACACATTTATGGGTATTTTCTGACACTTGTAATTGTTCACCCCTAATTCCCATTCACACCTACTCCACATGAGGTAACGACTGATTTATATTAAGCTCCATTTATCCCTTTCAATTTGCTTCTAATAGATGCACCTACAGGTATAGCAACTACTTAGATAAGTAACAAAGCTGTGCCACAGCCTCAAATGGTAATCACCAGCACAGGATGTTAATTGGAGACAGAGAAGAGAGATGATGACAGTGTGTTAAGATTGTTTCTATTCACTTAAAACAGAAAATCTAAAGAATCATTACACAGTCTGATAAAGATTTCAAGTCTAAATCCTGCAAGAATCTTCCATAAGAACAGTCCACCAGACATCTGAATGGGGCTGGCAAAGTATCTTCCTTTGGTTGTGAGGGACTTTGCCCTTTTCCCTAGCTCAGTGAAGACAGATGCTTTCCTCTCTCCTTCCACCATTAGTTCCTCATATAACTTATTTATACTGAAGCTTATAGTAAAGAAAATGTGCAAAACAGATTCTGGTCATTTCAAAAGTCATTGGATATACAGACTTTCACACACAGAACGGTAACATAAGAACATGAGCCGTCAATATCTTCCATTTACAGTGCATTCATGGATAACTTCTAAAATAAGATTTTGGTGTTGGACTTTTCAAAATATTTTCCTCCTAAGGACCATTATTGACTAATATATCAGGGAATACAGTTCCCCTAATGATGCATCAATGGAACACATCATTACAAATGCACTACCATCCTGATGATATATTACTCAATAACATGGTAGCAGCTGGCAAGAACTTCCACTGAATTGGATGATGCAAGTTTTATCCTGTTTGTTTAATTCCCATTGTTAAGAATGAGGAGGAAAAGATGTTAATAGAGTCTGAGAAAGCAAGTTCACATACAAAGAGTTATAATTAGTCTTCATAGAAATTGCCAACTGTGGTATCACAGAATCACAGAATGTTAGAGATTGGAAGGGACCTCAAAAGATCATCTAGTCCAATCCCCCTGCCGGAGCAGGAACACCTACAGTAGGTCACACAGGATCATGTCCAGGTAGGTTTTGAATGCCTCCAGAGAAGGAAATTCCACAATGTCTCTGAGCAGCCTGTTCCACTGAGAAGAACCTGGTTCCATCCTTCTGACATTCACCCTTTACATATTTGTAAACATTAATGAGGTGACCCCTCAGTCTCCTCTTCTCCAAGCTAAAGAGACCCGTATCTTAGTTTGGAAAGGCAGATCTTATTTTTCAATTTTCCAACAGTTTCTAAAACCCAATAAAAATCACAGTACCATAATTCCATATCATTCTTCTTTCTGATTTACTACTACACTTCCAGCCACTCACAGTTTAGCACCTTAAACAGAGCTGCAAACGATAAGCAAGCCCCGTGCTTGCCACTGCCCTTTGCAGCGTTCATTCCAGACATGATCCATTTGCCCAGTTGGTGATCACTGGGAACACGTGGCTTTACTAACCCTAAGTCACATCCCTTGGCTGCAGCTCCTTAACTTGGCACCACCAACCAAAACAGCCCCTCAATGTCCCCTTCTGGCAGACTGCAGAGCTTACTAAACAAAGGGTAAAACACAACAAAGGCTTTTATTATTATTTATTTTAAAATTTTTTACTTAGAACATGGAATTTTCCTTGCAAGAGAGACCTGATTAGTTTTGTTCAAAGACTTTACACCAGGGCTGTTGTTGAGAGAAGCACGTTCTTTAAGCAGCTCCTACCAACCTGCTGCTGACCATTCATCTCTACTTCCTTTGCCAGGCACAAGGTCTTTTAATAGTTTACTAACTCTTTGATGTTCATCTCAGCCAAGGAAAGATTAAACCACCAACTTCACCTGGTGGGAGCAGGATGAAATCTCTCTATTCACCAGCCATCCCCGTTCTGCCCTCATCCCTGCCACTGTACTTGGCCTTTCACTTTTCGTGTTCCCTATCTACATTTACCATAGTAGCATTACTTGATTTAACTCCACAAAGTCAGGAAATGCAATATAAACTGAAAATATAAACCTTATTTTCACATACCAATCACTCTTCCAGCTAGTTTTAAAGAAAAGTTTAAATAGCTGGAATTAGTGCTTAATCTCAAAGCAAAGCAGCTGTGTCTGGATGCTGTGCCACATTCTGCGGTTAGAAAAAAGGCATTTCCACAGCTACACACTGTGAGACTGGATATCACTTGGATTACAGTGCATCTCTGAAAAAATAAAAAGTTGGTTGCACAGGTCACAAAGAAGAGAGAAAGAAGTAAAGGAATAAAAAGGGTGATAAATCAAAAAGAGGTTTGTAAGTTCAGGCAGAAGAGGAGTTGTGAAAGGCTGCTGAAATTTTCCCAAGGAGAAATACAGCATATTCCTGGATGAAGATGAAAATCTAAATAGCCATCAAAAGGAATGGAGAGGATGGAGAATTTGGACAGACCGTGGATGTTAATGTGAAACACTTTTACTCTGAAGTGGTGATCAGCTATATAAGAACAGACAGCAGAGGCAGCTGAAGTTGCCAACTATGTGCACGATATAAAAATACATAAAATTTGAGGATTTAGAAGGACTTCTTATCGAAGCACCTCATAGGCAGAAGAGCTTCTGATGGCAAAGGAGAAACAAAAGGTTAGGCAGCATTACAACAGCTCTTTTCAAGCAGATTGTTTTGATGGGATCCAGACCTGACTACATGAGATGATGTTTATAGAAAAATCCATTTGTAACAGCAATAGCTTCATGGTTGAATGAATGAAAAGGTATTTTCTGTACTTAAATGAATTCAGGATGTTGTACAATGCAGCAGGGAAGATGAGTTCTGCAAATGCCTTTAAAATAGAAGAAGAAAAGGAATAAAAAGAACACAAGGGGCAACAACCTTTGCCTATTGGAGTCTTTTTTGATTTCTGGATTTTCATTTTGTTTACTGCTATGGAAAATTAACCTGTGCCAAATTTTATAGCTGTGGTATCCATGAATCAGAAATGTATGCTTATTGGAAACTGTCAAGTGCAGCACAGAAGACTTGGATTTCATTCAAAAAGCAATCTAATCATGGTGCTCAGATAAAAAGCCAAAAACATGAGATCAGAAGACAGGCACATCCAATGATGAACACAAGTTAACTGGTTGTCTCAACTGAAAATAAAGACCTGGAACCATATTCTGGATCTAGGAATAGAGCAGATCAGAAATACTGTACAGAATATCCATCCCACACAGGAAACCAAAGGAAAAAAAAACAAGTCAGCTAAGATGTACCTCAAGCTGCACCATGAAGACATCAGCTGATACATGTCTCTATGCTCCCGAATCAACACTTGTTCAGAAGCCAATGTCACAACCCAAGTTTGGAGACAGCATGACTAGTGACTGTGAGCACATCATAGAGGGTTATGTAAAAAGCTAAAACACAGAGGCCTGGTGTCACCATACAATACACTTTGTATTTCTGCTCACTTGTTCCACCACCTTCCTATTGCCAGTGAATTACACAGAATCACAGAATGTCAGGGATTGGAAGGGACCTCGAAAGATCATCCAGTCCAACCCCCCTGCCGGAGCAGGAACACCTAGATGAGATCACACAGGAAGGCGTCCAGGTGGGTTTTG
>NW_010315988.1:4611-37466 GCF_000700745.2 Antrostomus carolinensis
TCTTCTCCAAGCTAAAGAGACCCAGCTCCCTCAGCCTTTCCTCATCAGGGAGATGCTCCACTCCCTTCATCATCTTGGTGGCTCTGCGCTGGACTCTCTCAAGCAGCTCCCTGTCCTTCTTGAATTGCATCAAGCATGGTCAGCATGGGACAGAAATGTCAGCCACACGGTCCTGATGCAAGAACCAAGTCTCAGAGCTTTATTTCTGATGCTGAGAAAAGGTTTCTCTACAAGCATCTTATATCACACAAAATCCAAAGAGGCAACTAAATCCTAAGAGTTGACATTGCTCTTCCCCTCCTCAACCCCTACATTTCCTTCCCACTTTCCAGCACTCCTGTTACTGCTGATCACTGCTAACACTCCAGAAAGGACTGCTGAATTGCTCAGGAAAAGACATTGATCTCCTGTAATTTATATGGATTGGAGTTCTTTCAATATTTTTAAAAAGATACACCAGGGTATTGGAACAGTGTATTTACCAAATCAATTCCAAGGTGACTGCGAGTGCTTCATGATCTTGGTTCAAGAAACATGTATTGGTATTTAGCAAGATTGTATTTTCCGGTCAATGAGGAACAGTAAGTTTGGGGGAGTACTTTGAGCAGCAATTTATTCAAGTCTTTGCAAATACTCACTAAATAAAGACTTCAGAGTCTGACAGAATGAGGAAATGGAGGTATTTAGCATCAAATTAAACATATAAAGTACAGAAATAAAACAGATCTACTTCATTTCTTCCATCGTTTCTAGTGATAGTGCACTTGGATCTTAATTCTACATCTTTCTCACTTACTAGTATTTTCTAGATTACTTATAAAACAACCCATGGCCTTTCTACTATTGAAAAAGATTTAGAGTGGCTTCTTCTAGAAGACAAGGTAAGTGGTGGATACCTATTATTTAAGTGCCAGTCATTTCCACTCCATGCAGAAGACAACAGCAGATGGAATGAGGCAATAGTGTTCAGCAGATGTAGATGAAATTTAGTTTTGAGGATATAAGGACTCATAAATGCTCCTAATAGAGAATTTTCAGAGGCTCTGAAGCAAATGAATAGTTTATAGGTATGTTTGTCTGATAAATCACAGAGTCTGTAGGGCAGCTGCTATCCTAGACTCAGTACCTGGGTACATTGCTGCAAAAATAAAACACCCTACCTGAGTACCAGGAAAAAAAATCCCATTTTGCCCAGGCTAAAAATATTTTGCCAAATGAGGTATAACCAAATCGCATTTTAACCATGTTACCTCATCATCCCTATTTTTATATCTAAAATGTAACTTGACTCAGGGGCAGTGTTATAACATAGCACCCATCTACGCTAACAGACTAAATCACATTATCCGTTTCAAGTGATGACAGTGCTCTAACTGGATTTCGTACTACAGAATAACCCCAAATGTTAAAGAAAGAAACTAGTATTAAAAGAGAAAATGTCTGTGTGAACACAAATATTGAACCACATTTACCTGATGAATGGCACAGATTTACTGGTGGGGAAAAAAAAATTATTTTCTCCAGTTCATCTAACTAGTTTATTATTTAAAAGGAAAAAAGGGTGGTGGGCTGGTAGATGAGTCCTATTTGTACCTCTAAAAAAATTTGTATATGCTATGCAAGTATAAAGCAGAAAAATATGAATTTACATGGATAAATCAAAATATTATTCTGCTTAGGCAAGGCCAGAGGTACTGGCAAACAACAAAATGTTAGGGAGAAAATAAGCATCTAAAGGAAAGCTGCTGGGTCAGCATGTTGGAATTATTTGGTATACAAATGAGGCAGAGAATTGTTCAGTTTCCAGAATTACTACTCTTAACGATAACACAAAAATAGTCAAATACTGCAGAACCATGAGACACACAGTGATTGAGTAGATGTGGTATATGGGTGGATACAGACAGCCCAGCCCTGGCAAAAGGAAGGTAATCATCTGGGTACCAAAAATAAACATAGAAATCATTGTTGAATACAAAAATCATCCAGGAGATCTTGTGGCAATTGTAAATAATAAAACCATCTGTCCAGCAGTAAGAATCATGACACTGGGCAAACAAGGGAATGAGCATAAAGGGAATGAAGCATAAATCATGGAAAGGCACCCTGGCAATGGCAAAGACGCTACTGAAAACTCATCTGGAAAATGATGTGCGATACTGATTACCACATAAAGTCACTGTAGAAATCAAGCAGGTGCAGGTCAGAGCAATCCTTTCACACAGAATTTAGCTATGTGGATAAATTTGACAGACATAAGCTCAATCTTAGAACAATGGAAGCTACATCGTAATTTTTTTTAGCATTTATGAAACCTTGATGCCAATAGGAATTTTTTAAAGCGACCAGTTAAACTTATGCATCACAAGAGGAGACAAGAGCAAAAAGGAACAACATTCACAGAAATTAAAAGGTGTCCTTACACAGAGGTTGATCTTAGTTGTGGATAGAGATCTTTCTCCCATTTTATTTAGGCTCCTAGAATTTCCAATAGTATTCTCATAACAAAAATGTATGGGACTATACATAGAGATAGGCACGTAGAGAGAAGGATTACCAGAGACAGACAGCTTTCCAGGAACTGAACCTCCAGCTTATTTTATTTTATTTTTAAAATTTTTATTTTATTGTTCATATGGACAAGAAACCCAGAACTGCATCATCTTCTACTGCATACTCCTCCTGGCTTGAGGAATTTATGAAGAATCATTTATCAGAGTTCATCTCTCTAACGTCCTCTTGCTGACTTTTACTGGTAGCTAAAGACGGAAGAATACAGATTACTGCAATCTTATTCTATAGTTTATATAGTAGATTAGTAGATGATAGGATTGGGATGAATTTTGACAGAGATAAGGATTATAGAGTCTGAATTCTGAACAGGATATATTTTATATGAGATCTGCTCCAAATCTTCTTAAACTTTAATGAAAAAAAAGGAACTTATGTACACATACTACTGCTGCAAGCTTGAAGCAGATTTCTTCTCAGGTTTTCTGGAATTTTAAGGTTAATCATTGGTTTCTTTCAAATTATTGCTGCATTCTATTTCCAGTATGGGTTGTGGCCTTGGAACAGCCAGAGACCTTGGAACTGACTATCTCTGCTAAGAACACTTAATCAATTTTACCCATCACATTTGGAATTTAGTTTCATCCGCACGCTGAGCGATGACTTCACGGTTTCAGTAATCTGTACAAAATAAAAAGTAGGATGCACAACTATAAAAAAGAACCACATAATAAATCAGATGAAAAAGACAGTAAGTGCTGCTCATTTTTATCTTTTGCTTTGTTTTTATGTTTGCTGCTTTGTTTCTATGTTTGACTGAGATGATGGCAGTGACTACTGAGAAGATGGAACAGCTGAAAGTACTTTAAAGGAGCTAGGTGATAGAAAGATGCATCTTTTCTCCTTTATTTCTGCTAATGTTGGTATTTCTATTAATACCATCCCTGTAAAAGCACATCGATGCTACCTAAAGCATTAAGAAAGATCTAATCATTGTGCTACAATAATTGTTTTTAAATCTGCACAGTTAAAAAGAATAAAAAATAATAATAGATAATCTTCCTATTATACTTAACTAAATTGCAGCATTTTGATTGACTTTCAATAAACTGACTTTTACCAGTATAAAGGGGTGATTCCAACCTCACCTCACCTTTCTAGCAAACAAGCTAGATACAGTGATACAAGAAGCCTATAAAAGAGAAGATACTCAAAGCAGCCTGGGCACCTAATAACAGGAACACAGAGACCACTGCTGGGGCTGACAAGTGATGAAGCAGGTTAATGGTGATGCCATTTTTTATATTTTCTCCATCTCTCTCAAAATGCTATATATATATATATATATACACACACACACATACATGAACATACAAATGGTTCTTGTTTTCTTTTGATAACTCTTTTAACATAGTAAGAATCAGTTTGCATATACTAACAAAAATAACAGAATTACAAGATATATTTCTACCTCAGTTCGAATTTTCTTGAAATTCTTTGAAAATTTTAGCACCGATTAGTTATTTTGAATGATTCAGGGTAATTCACATGTTATATAGGAAGAGAGAACACTTTTAAATCTGCAAAACTGTACTTACTCATTTCATAGTGGAGAAAGAAGCTTGGGAAGTTTCCATTTTGCCTGCTTTTAAGTTCATGTGTGAACGATCCTGGATAAGATTTAAAAGTTTGTCAACTATCACTAAGAGTGACCTGGAAATTGGATCTTTCAGAGAAGTTCACAATGTTTATGCTCTATAGAAAAGAAAGAATCAAGTAAATTCACTGCTTTGGAGTTTATGAGAAGAGATTCAACTCTACTGTCTACATTAGAAGAGGGTCTCTTTACTTTCTAAAAATGGATCTGAACTCCATGGGACATCTCTGTAATTTAGCTGGCAGTAAAACATAAATTACTGCAGATTATAGTGCAACTTAGAAAAAGTTGGTGAAAAAAAAATTATGTAACCTACCTACTGTTTTTGAACAGTGGGAAATACTAGAACAGCTACACTTCTTCTCCCTAAAAGAGTCATTTCTAATTATAAAGGTGCACAGAATTCCTCCACTCTCATTCCACAGTATTCTTCCAAACACTCCAACTAAAGAAAACACACCTATTTCGGGGCAGTCAACATGTGGACTTCCAACAGTTTGGCAGAGAGTGAAAATCAAGCAAAACCACAAGATACAACTGATAATGTCACAGTAACCTGTGAAGATGGAAATCCTTAAACCATGCACAGAGCCCAAGTCAGGCTTCCAGTTGCATCTACAGTCATACGACCTGTAATCTGTTTTGAAAATAATGAATGACCATTCTCTGTGAAAGTGGAGCAAAGAGGTTGAGCAGAGACCTTCTCACTCTCTGCAACTACCTGAAAGGAGGGTGTAGAGAGGTGGGTCTTGGTTTCTTCTCCAAGGCAATAAGAGACAGGACAAGAGGAAATGGCTTCAAGTTGCTCCAGGGGAGGTCTGGATTGGATATTAGCAGGAATTTCTTTACTGAAAGTGTAGTCAAGCATTGAAACAGGCTGTCCAGAAAAGTGGGGGGGTCCCCATCCCTGAAAGGACTTAAAAGATGTGTAGATGTGGTGTTTAGGGACATGGTTTAGCGGGCATGGTGATGTTGGGCTGACAGTTAGACTTGATGATCTTGGAGGTCTTTTATCCTTAATGATTCTACGACTTTCCTGTTTCTACTCACAGATTGATGTCTTCAGGGCAGGTGCTGTCTGTCTGGGCAGAGTTATGTCAAGAAGTGCTGGCACAGTGGGATTCCGATTACAGCTGGGTTTGTGGACTTACTGAAAGACAAAATAGTTGAAAACGTATCAAAAACTTTAGAAATACCTACAGATATCGACTTTCCTATTTCTACTCACAAGTTGATGTCTTCAGGGCAGGTGCTATCTGTCTGGGCAGAGTTACGTCAAGAAGTGCTGGCACAGTGGGATTCCCATTACAGATGAGTTTGTGGACTTACTGCAAGACAAAATAGTTGAAAATGTATCAAAAACTTTAGAAATACCTACAGATATTTCATATTACCGTAAAAATAGCTTTAAAGACAAGTAGCAAAGTCAATGAAGTAACATGACTGTGCTGTAACAAGCATTAGAATTTTCCTTCAGAGTCAGGTAGCCTCAAACAGCAAATTATCAGCACGACACACTGACATTTACAATCTGTTAAGAAGAGATAAGGGTAGATCGAGAAGAGAAAGAACAGAGTGGTTTAGGGAAGAAAATACGTCATATGGAAAGTGCTAGAAGGTGCTTGACCAAACCAACTGAGGTATCTTAAAGGTGTTAAAGTAGAGCTGCTACAGAAAAGCTGGCAAATTTAGAAGATGTAGCGTATTGCTATGAGTGCACTGAGACATGAACAATGCAAGTGCAGCGTCAACACTTCAATTTTTCATCGGTCTGTTCTAAGAAAAGCTGGCAAATTTAGAAGATGTAACGTATTGCTGTGAGTGCACTGAGACATGAACAATGCAAGGCAGTGTCAACACTTCAATTTTTCATCGGTCTGTTCTCCTTTTCCTCTGTAGTGGAAGAGTGCATTTTAGGGGTGGTCTTTATGAAGGCACACTCCCCAAGCACTCGTAAATTTCACAACTGTCTAGTACCCCTCCAATCCCACATTTTTCTCCAAAGAACGAGGATTTAACTGAGACAGAAAGACTGAAGGGAAGGTGAAAACTGAAAACTGGTCTTCTACAATTCTTTAAAATAATTAAAAAATAAAAGCTATGAATCCAAATTCTAACTTTGTACTGCATGACCTCCTCAGCTATACACGTAAGCTATAGCATAACCTTGCATTAATAATGAAATCAGACAATTTTATACCTTTTTAATAATGTATGCCAAATATATTTGGGTTTAGGAAGGATAGTATTCATTTATCGATCATGATGCATTATCTCCAACCTGGAAACTTCTAAGTAGTTTTCATCTCCTGTGAAATTCTAAATAATTCAGAATGTAATTTCAGTTGGGTTATTTTGTTTGTATTTTTTCTTATTAATTTTGTATTTTTTAATCAAAAGAAAAGCTAACAGACCTATAGCAAAGGGTCAAATGTCCATCTCTTACTACTCAAAAAGTCCCAAAGAAATCATCTTGAAAAGTCCCACGAGTGAGGATCCTGTTGTCTAATTCTTAGTTTTTAGAACACCAACCTCTGTACCCACTGTATTTGTACAGTGTTACATGTATATTTAATAATGATTATAACAACAGTAGCAAATAACTTTGAGTTCTTGTCAAAAGGACATATTCACATTATAATTTCTTAAAAGTTATTTGCTCAATTCACCTTAAGATTGGAACAGTTCATCCTTGTCAATTCTCAGCATGAGAACAGAAATTTTGTTCAGGTTTCTAAGTTGAAAAGTAAATTTAAATATGCAAGCAATGATTACTAATTTGTACTGCAGGTCTGCATTCACTCTAAAGGTGAATTCTTGAGTAAGGTACTGACAAACTATGCATATTAGAGATTTACAGGTTTATCTAGGGAATATTTTAATATTAATGAATTTCCAGCAAGGTTAGATTTTGATTTCCACCATCTATAATTAGCAGAGGGGGAAGAAAGGATGAGAACAAACGGATGCCATGGTGGCACTGAAAAATAAGAAAGAAAAAAGACAAATGAAATAAACAGTGTCTTAGAGAAGTTAATTAGTAGCACTCTGCAGGCCTTTGAATGGTCAGTTCAAGAGGCAATATTATCATAAAAGGATTATTGTAGGATTCCACAGATCAACGGTCAAGGATTACATCAGATTTTAGGGAGAAAAGTTGTGCTACATGAACCAAATTAAGAAGAGTATGATTTAATAATTACAATCAGAGAAGGCACAGGGATAAATGTCAAAGTTGGACATCAGTGGATGCAAATTAATCACCTTACAATAACTAATAGTCTTCTTTAGGACTTCTCAGATCATCAACTGAAGTGATGTTTTGAGCGCTTCTGTGATAAGAGAGCATTTAACAAGATGTAAAGTCATAAAACAATAATCCAAGGAGTTATTGGATTATACAGCTGTGCAATTAGAAGCTGCATTATTAACTCTGTGAGCAGCTGCTGCATTTATACACTGAAGGAAAGTCTGCAAATACTGAACCCACACCCACCCCAAGCATCTGAAAAGCAGGAAGCTCAGCCACAAACGTATAGATATTAGCTCTGGAGAGGCAAGATCTACAGCATAATTTAGCCTGTCTGAAATAAGAGCTGGAACACCAGCTAAAGTTGAGCTCTTTGGTTTCTTTCTTACTAAAAACCAACCCCAACTGGTCACATTTTCAATATAATAACCTAGTTTTGTCAGGGAGCTCTGTGAAGGCCCAAAATAAAAAGCAGAACAGAAAACCTCTTTCCATTATTGACATCCAAAGCCATGCTCATATAAAAACTCACACAGTGCTTTACAGCTCCAAACAGTACCAACAGCACTCAAATGCAACTGCTGAGGTTTGGGTTTCACAAGGTGGTGCCTTATAGTCGTAGGCTGCAAAGAAATTAGATTAGAAACAGTTGAAATCATGCTTGTTCTGTTCTTGATTGTGTCTGGGAGCTCCAGCACATCAGTGAAGGTGTATTAACACAGTTTCTGTCCTGGAAATTCAATTATCAGCCCTGCTTCCATGGTCTACAGGCAAAGTCTGTTTGTAGGACACGTTAACAGCTATGCAAATCTCTGCAGAGCTTACGTTGTCTTTATCCTCCTAGCAGTGAAGGGCAATGCAATGCTCAGGGTGGAGATAACTTCTCACTGGCAATTAAGCCAAATGGCCTTCATGTGTTGACCACCTGGAATGGAGCCTATGACTTCCAGCAAATGCTTTTGTGAGGCCACAGGAAACCCTGGAGGCAGAGGAACCCCACACAAAGCATCACCTCCAGAACAATGCTTACAGCATCATCCTCTTCCACCGACTGCCTGCAGCTGGGTGGCCCTGACATCCCTCAAGCTAGAGAAGATCTGTATGATACACATTTTTTTCAGGTGCAAAGAGTTCTGTGCCTGTTGCAAAGCCTGCTCTGTCTGCTGTGGCAGTCACCAAGAAACAGGGAAGACTACCCAGCATTCCATCCTGTGAGAGAAAGCTCCTAAATCAAGACTGAGGCATCTCAGGACTTTGCAGCAGGTGAGCTTTTGCACCTAGATAACCTCAAGAGCCAAAGGAAAACACCAGAGAAGGACCTGATATTCACCATAAGTTAAGGTGATGGGTTTCAACTTATGCAGCCATTCAAGTCAAGTTCCAGGTGCTTAACTTTTAGTTGGATTTATGCTTAGAGGGAGTGGAGACAATGATAATCTCTGATTTTCTACCTGCAGTTCACATTTCCAGAGAGTAGTAAAGGAACTTTGGTCCTACAAGACATAAATATTGGCAGATAACATCCAGTTGTACTTTCAACCAAAAACATTACTTATTCTCTTGAGTGACTCTCCAAAACTATTGTTGCAATTTTTCTGGTTTCATAGGACAAGGAAATAACTTATATCACTTCCCCCCACTATATAACACTTGAGTAGGGTAATGTATAACTCCTTCTTCAGTATGATGTAGCACTCATATAAATAAGGTGAAATATTAACTCTGAACATCGCACAGTGGGTTTAAATTTCCTCTCCAGTATTGATTTTGCATCGTTTTATTATGTTTTAATAAGTAAGACCAAACTCCAAACTCTACTTTATGGTAAATGACATTTAATAATGTAAAAAAAAAATCTATCCTACGTGCATGAACTTTTCACAACCCACATTGACTTCAGAGGGTACTTCTGAAGGCAGAGAACTTGCAGGATCAGAGCCACTGTAAAGCATGTGTTGTCACAGAAAATATGTGTCATAATTCAGAATGATTATGTTCAAAAGAGAAGAAATGGAGAGCAAAGACATGGAGATGTGAGCTACGAAGCAAACAGATTTAGCACGGTGCAGATAATAAACAACAGATAAAATAATAAACAATAAACAACAGAGAATAATAAACAATATAAATATATATATATATATTTAGTCCATGCAAGACTATTCCACTGGACAAACAGACACCAGTGGGGTACAGCAGGACTCATTTAATGCCCAAGGGCCAGGAGCCACCCTTGTGAGTGTAGTTGGACCTTCATGAATATGTATGAAGATCTTCTTGCCCACAAATACTTGAAGCTTTACTGGATTTATTCAGCTTCAGTTTTGCCCCGATTCTCTGCTCTCTCCATTCAAGCAACGGAATAGATGGGAAAGCAAGCTGTGCAATCCTTTCAGGGGGAGTACAGAGAGCTGAGGAGGAAAATAAAAGGAAAAGAAAAATGCTGGTGCATGAAATCTGGCAGGTGGTAAGTACACAGTAGATTTCAGTAACTACTTCGCTATAGTACAACACAAAAGGAAGTCATCATTATATGCAATGCATCTGTCCAATAAAATACAATAAGCAGGAAGACTTGCTTTAATAGAAAGACACTGTGATTTGTGATACACTGCAATAAGCAGAGCAACTTCAGATGAAATAACCTTTTAAGATGTTATTTCTTCAGAAGAAACGATGCAATTATTTACAAAGAATCATAAACACACAATAAAAAGTCAGATTTTAAATCACCCCCATGCATATGCCACCTGTCAAAATAATTTTTAAGAACAAGTCAAAGTTTGTAAATTTATTTCACCGCCAATGGCAGAAGCAGGAGGACTGGGATCAGTGTGGTGATAGCCTGGTACACATCAAAACATTCCATTCTAATTTCTCACTCAGTGCCTGGCCCCCACAGACTGAAGATGAATGAAGTAATCATCCATAAAGAGCTTTCCTGTCTAAAAGGAAATAATTTAAAGAGCACAAATTAGCAGTTACAAAAAATAACTGTCCTACTGTACTGTGTCTCACTATTTAAAGCATTTTTAAAAATTACCAAAGATTTTTTTTTTTAAATGGATTGTAGTGGTTCTTTCTGGAAGCTCTAGTTCTCTCGGTGCAATTCTTATTGGTTCATTTATTAAAGTGTGAGGAATCTAAAATGAATAGGCCCTGGATTTTACAGAATGAAGAAATGAGAGAGAACTGCAATGAAGAAAAAAATCTGGGCTTCCTTACAGGCAATAGGAAGATCCTTCTGCTGCCCCACATTGCCCTCAGGGACATGGGGACTTCCATCTCTGCTCTGCAGATCCACCTAACAGCATTCAGATGTCCTGAATCTAGCTGGGTCAGAGTGAAAGTTACAAATAATAATGTATATGTCCTTCATCCCTTTGATGACCCAGATTATGATTTAGGCTTTTATTTTCATATTAAGATGACCAAACTAATAGTAATTTCCTTACAATATAGAATCACAGAATCATAGAATGGTTTGGGTTGGAAGGGACCTTAAAGCTCATCCAGTCCCAACCCCCCTGCCAGCAGCAGGGACACCTTCCACTAGACCAGGTTGCTCAAAGCCTCATCCAACCTGGCCTTCAACACTTCCAGGGAGGAGCAGCCACAGCTTCTCTGGGCAACCTGTTCCAGTGTCTCACCACCCTCACAGCAAAGAATTTCTTCCTAATATCTAATCTAAACCTCCCCTCTTTCAGTTTAGAGCCATTTCCCCTTGTTCAATGACTAACTGCCCTTATGAAAAGTCCCTCCCCAGATTTCTTGTAGGATATCTCGTATCCACGGAGCTAGCCTTCTCACAGCTCAATACAGCCCTCTTCTCATGGGACACATGAGATGATCATGTACACGCTACCTGAGGCAGAAATGCACATTATATTGGTTTATTTAGGAAAGGAATTCCAAGCTTCACATCCACTCCACTGTCTCCCATCCTAGTTGTACCTCCAACAAGCTACTAAGAAGTCCATGTCCATGGGTTTTCAATCACTTATGGGAAACTATCTGCATTTTTCCATGCCTTGGCTAATACTCACTGAAATTTACACCAGAAGTGATGATAATCCACAAACAAGCAAATGTAACATTTATAAATGTATAATAGAAAGTTCCAGCAGGAACTCAGAATATCAGAATATTCTCCATTAAGGTCATACATGGGCACAATTAAGTGTTAAGATATATTGCTCCACTCCTTTATTAAAAGCTGAAATGCAAAGCAACCAAGAATTCCTTTCTCACTACTAAAATGCAGTGGCTCCATGTTCACAGAATCACAGAATGGTGGGGGTTGGAATGGACCTCAGGAGATCATCCAGTCCAACCCCCCTGCCACCTACACCAGATTGCACAGGAAAGTGTCCAGGTGGGTTTTGAACATCCCCAGAGATGGAGGCTCCACACCCTCTCTGGGCAGCCTCTTCCAGTGTCCCAACACCCTCACAGTAAAGACATTTTTTTAGAAGGCATCCACAGTAAAGCTGGTATTTGGGTTTGGCCTTCAATGCTTAACATAAAAACACACCTTCAATAGTCAAAATGTAATTAAAACCCAGCATTTCAATCTGTTTGAAGTTCCCTCTCCAGGTGAAAAGTCAGTTTAGCTGCTGCACTGAAAAAATACTGTTTTCATTGCCAGTCTGTCAGAACAGACTTTCAGTTAGCTTTAAAAACCCCAATGCTAGATATTTCTTTTTAAATTAAACTGTACACATTTTAAAATAGTACAGAAATGAGATCAAGCAGAAGGTGAAGTTCTTTCTATGAGCTGATTATGACTCTAATTTCTCTTGTGAATTTCATTCCTAACTTTTTGTTAATTAATAGAAACAGGTTGTTATGTTCAAAAATAGGGAGAACACTGAACACCTAGAGCAAAATCTCAGCCCACGTCACACCAAAGGACATTTTGTTCCCAAGCTTGGCATACCAAGGTTTCCACATGCAGAAACCATAGGCTGCACACTTATGTATGGCTTGTGCTCAGCTTCACTGAAAAATGAAATGAAGGAAACAGCCCAAACCAAACACTTCTTTGCTCTTTTCCCATCTGAGCAGAGGACAGCGCAAGAAAGCATTTGTCACAGGTCACCTAAAGGAGACTCCTCTCCAGGAGCTGCCCAGGAACCAGACTTGACTCCATCCCAGAGAAGCTCAACTTCATCATTTCCTCTCCTGCTTTCTCCTACTGCCCGATAGCCGACCTACATACTCTTGTAGACATGGGAATCTGGCTTTCCAGGTGCAACTTCCCACTCCTCTGAGCTCAGGAGCCAGAGGAACCTTCCCCATTGCACCAGTGCAGCGAGGTAGGCGTGGGAAGAGTTCTCCACCTGCTTTTGAATCTCTCCCTTATTCCTACTGCAGATATTACATTACAAAAATATTGGAAGAATTATTTTTATTCCTCAAAAGCTGAAGAGCAGTTGGATCTTCTCTTTCTTTAGCCTCCCATTTTGTTCTTGACAAAGTGATACAGAAGTTCATTAGAGTTCTCATTCAAATCTTAAATTTCAAATGTATTTTTTGGCAAACAGAGTTTACTGAAAATGCATCTAACTCTAAAATCAAGCCCTTGGATTCAGATCAAACCAACACTGCGGAATTTGTCTATAATTCTGTAAGTTAATCAAAAGAAATTAAAAAAATTTTCTTCTGGAAAAGTAAAAAATTGTTGTCCTCAAATGAGAAGTGATCCAACAGTTCCTGCTACATGCCTGTCCACTCACAGCTCACTGGACTCTGGTTTTATTTGCTGGGTACCACCAGTTCAGGTCTGGGACCATGATCTGTGTGGCTGTTCAAGAAAAAAGGCATAAGCCTCCATCCAGCCTGGGTAACTCTGCAGACCTCCCCAGAGACAGTTCTCTTTGGGCAGACTTGAGGGCACAACCATCATCTCAGACTGTAAATTCCTCATTTTGTAGCTACAGAACAATATTTTCTGCTCCAGTTCTGTTCCAGATGCAGGAGACCTAATACCATGTAGAAATAGAGCACTTGAGATCAGCAGATGGATCACAAAGGTGCTGCTTCCTACTCTTGTGGCAACATGCCCCAGTTTGGGCAACTGTCGAGTTGTTGGGTTTTTTTGGTTTTGTTTGAGGGTTTTTTTTTGTTTTGTTTTGGGTTTTTGTTGGTTTTTGTGGGTGGGTTTTTTTTCACATATATGCTCCCAGGGTATCTCACCTTCAGGATTTGTTCATACTGACTGACACCTTCCATAATCCTGTGGATGCTCTTACTGACTACATAGCATGTATCACCCACAGAAAACAACTTTCTATATATATTTAATACTTGCTATTTTATTTTTTAAAAAATATTTTCAGCAATTGAACACTAGTTCTATCCATCACATTAGATGATCAGAAATCTTACACAGTATGATACTAAATTATTCTAGAATCGGTACATATAATCTTTCTTTGCATATTCACACCATGTTTCTCTGGAGGCTTCATTAGAAATTCCACTGCATTTGATTTAAGATATATTTTTCCTCCATACTATTTGAATAAGTAATGAGTAAAAGAAATTTCATCCATCTTTATTAATGAAGTCATAAATCAGAGGGTTAAGTTAAAAAGAGCTTCTATTTATTGATCCTGTTGCATTATGGACATGGTGGAAACTACTAAGCAGTTTCCTCCTCCTGTCAATATTCTAAATAATTCAGAAAGGAATCTCAGATTGACTTTTCACTCATGCATATCCCTTTTAAAATATGTGTGTGTTTATATATTATCAGTATATTATCAAATCCATGCAGTAGCTTTCTCTAATTACCAAGTTATTTTCCCAAATTGTTGGATGAATGCTCTATTACGATTTGGGAAACTTTTTGTATGCTGGATCTCTTAAAATTCATGTTAAAAAGGGGCATCTCAGTTACATTAAGAATTATAACTTTCCTCTGTGACACCTTTATGATTCTCTTCCCCATAACTCTCATTTGGTGAGCGTTCAGGAGACATTTCTTGTTCCTGATGAACAACTTTTTAGGTGAACTTTTAGCTTACAGTTCTTGAAGCTTTCCTTTAATGACTTTTCTGTGCCAATCAGAAATAATGTGCAGAACAGAACTTAACCCTGCCTTGTTTCAGCTGTGCTCTCAACCTCCACAACAGCACTTCCCTTAGTAAGATAAGCCAAATAAAGACACATTCTTGAAATATTAAACATATAGTCAGATAATATAGAATTTTAAATACAAAATTCATTAGGACTTGATTTGATATATTTAAACATATGGATAAGCTGAAATGGGAAATTATTTTTCCCCCTCCTGCATTATAGTGGCAGCATTTTTCTAGAGATGATAGAAAAAATAAAGACCCTCACAAATAATTAAACATTGCAGTTCAGTATAATTTATTAATGAAGTATCCTATTGCCAGGACCTTGAAAAACCTGTTTTACGATTATGACACACTGATCTTTCCTCATACCAACAGAAGATTATTTGTCTCCTTTAGCTACTAGCAACATTTACCACCTTCCCCTGGAAAACCTGGATGAGAACTTTGCAGATCAACCTTCTGGTTTTAGCAAAACTCTTTTCACAGCTTACTGTTAAGATTAGAGAGGAGGAATTTAGAGGAGTTAAGCCTGTGTAACTGGGCTGAGTTAAGGAGCAGTGAAAAGAGGGGAAAGAATTTAGCAGCATTTTATGAATATAGGGGTGCCAGGAGCGATGAAGTACCCTGGTATGGACCATGCCAGCAGAGGAGGTCTTCAGAAGAGAGTAGGGTTGGGTTAATAACTTACTTCACAGGTTTTGGAGGCTAATTAAAGTGCAAGGAGACCATCCAAAACGTCTTGCACACAACCCGCAGAAAACATTGCCTGGCTTCACTGAGGAAGAGAGGAATATTTGTTCCCAGGGAAAGACTGTGCTTACAGCAAAAGTGGAAAATGCTACAAGTAATCTGGTTTCAAGAGCACTTTACATTTCCTACTTGTTTTCTTTGATGTTTTATATATTTGGTTGCTAGAAATAATATGGATCTGCTCCTTGCTTCTACATAACTCTAGTACAGCTCTAATGGTTGCTTAATAGCATTATTACAGAAATACATTCTTTTACCTTTCAAGCTTTACTTACTAGTTAAGTTGTATTTTAGCTACTTGTGTTTTCAGTACTTAATGTTAGTTGTAGTGGAATCCATATATCTATACCACCTAACAGTAAATTAAACACATTCATTTTCAAATCTCATTTTGTGACATTGAAATACAGCAAAGCCTTAGTTTATATTTCTTGTTAAGTAGAATAACTTTGTTCTTTTTTGCACAACAGATAATCATTATGAGCTGAGTAGAACTTACACATGAACTCCAGTTAAATGTATTAACATAAATATATACTAATATTTTTAATTATTTCCTTTGTGGATAAATTTTAGCTTTAAATGCCAAATATTTCTCCATGATATAATGAACCAAAATATTCTTCCTGGGGCAAGGAAATTCTTCAAGATTCCTTCAATCTTTGCAATTGAGCACGTTCAGCATTTTTAGCTCCAGTATTCAGCTCACCATCTCTGCTCTGCAGCTGCACAGTTCAGCTGAGCTTCAGAGCAACCTGAACAGTTCCATGTTCAAAGGAGCTACATCCCACCAAGGTGTGGGAACAGAAACACTTGCAGTACAAATGCACAAATGTTCCTTTTTTTCCTCTCTGGTCATGAAAACCAACTAACATACTGGAAATTAATTGCATTTGGAAGATGCAAAACTATGGCTGATGCACCGTATCTCCACATCTTAACCAACTGAAAGTGTAATTTCAACACAAGCAATTTAAAATCCACTGAATGGCCAAAACTTTTTAAAATGTGGCATAGCTTCTCAATTTCTAGTTGTTCAAGGTGAACAAAAAAAAGGTCAGTCTCAAAGAATGATCCTGAAGTTAAAAGGAAATTAACTCCAAGAATAAATAATTTCCTGAATAACCTACCAGATCATTTCCTTCTATTATGTGACACAATCACTGTGGAGGCTTTGCTTTCTCTGGAGAGGAGCACCAGAACAGGGACCACGGTGTCAGGAAAAAGGTCTTTTGTAACTATAAAGTCATACCATAGTCATCTGCAACTACTGCATCCTCAGAAGCTGAAAAGCTGCAAGGGAAGTGCTGAACAGAGAACAGGCAGCAGGAAACGTCTGGAGTGGGAAAATTAAGACCAAAAATCATTATGCTGTAGCCGGTATCTCAACAGAAATAGTTGCACTGAGAAAGCACAGGTTTGTGCGTCTGTAAGGAGTTCGTCTGTCTCTGAACAACCACCTTGACCTAGAGTTTGACGTCTCAGTTTGCTCACTCATAGGCATATTAAAAACTTTGAAGTCCTGAATCATTCAAGTTGAAGATTCACTTCCAAAAGGTGCAAGTGTGGGTGTCCATCTACGCGGGTCCCACTAAAACCAGTCATGCTCCAGAACTACTAGAAACACACAGATACTCCAGCATCTCAAGCGTCACCATACATGGAGGTGGTCACCACACCAGCTACCATTCATTTTAGGAGAAATTTATGTTTGTTACCAAACTGACCTTGTGCTTTCTATTTTATGTTCCCAGTACAAAAGCAGTTTACATCTGTGGTGCATTACAATGTCTACTGTTGCTAAATCATATTACTTAACAGCAATTATTTTTCCATTCCTTCAGACAAAACACTCTTCTCTCAGGATAATGAAAACAAGACATCTCGGTTTTTGGTTATATTAACTGGACCCAACAGTACCAGCAATCAAGTGACTCCCTGCTCATTTCTGCAGGTACAAGACTAAGGTTGCTACATCTCCCATACCACTCACAAAAATCTTTTCTTCTATTTTGATAAACCCCTGTCCTGTTTTGCTCCGAGTTTAAGCTGAACACACACCTCATCTTCATAAAACCTTGTTGCCTCTAATTTTGTTTTATGCTTTTATGGAAACTCATAAGTTTACTATTAAATGGAAGTTACTCTTCAATGTTGTTTTCCAAAGTACTGCAACAGCAGTTATTAGCAAACGGCTAAAAGTACGACTGACATCTGTTTGATATCTCCATCTCTGAGGAGCACCTGAGTCTATAGACGAAAAGCCCACTGCTCAGCTTTGCTGTCAACTTACAAAAGAACTGTCACTTAGCATGTACCTCAGCAATGACTACGTAGTACATATAATCTATAAATTTTTACTCTATAGAACATATAATCTAGAAATGTCCTGGTGGTCAGACACTGTCCCAGGTTGCCCAGAGAAGCTGTGGCTGCTCCTCCCTGGAAGAGTTCAAGGCCAGGTTGGATGAGGCTTTGAGCAACCTGGTCTAGTGGAAGGTGTCCATGCTGATGGCAGGGGGGTTGGAACTGGATGATCTCTAAAGTCCCTTCCAACCCAAACCATTCTATGATTCTACAAAATTGTAAAATATGGCACTGTGGTTCTGTTTGAAACAAGAAAATGCAAAAGTAACTAAAATTCAGAACATCTCTGTAGGAGAAATGCTCTATTTGTCCGGGCAAACATCAAATAGGTGCTGAATATGGTTCCTTTCAATGAAACTTTTTCTTTAGTTTGCAGCTGTTTCAACAAGCCCTTGGAGTCTTCCCATCCACTGTATATTCTGTTATTTTTAGAGAAGACAATTAGTCTTATACTTGATTGTCAATAAGCACCTATGGTCACTTCCAAATTTGCACAAACACTGAGACCTCCATATTTTAAATTCTCTCCAGTACAGTAAAACATAACTTGTGGTAATACACAATATAGAGAGTAGAAACTCAAGCAAATACAGCTGTGTAAGCAATAACAATAGTTTTCTCCGAGTCACTGACTCATTTTACACGTATAAAATCTGAAAAATACAGGTTCACTCCAGTCCATTGGAGACATCCCTCTGCCTTGGTGAGCAGAAACTGGCAGTTGTATAAACCTTGGAATTCTCCAGCATCTTATGTTGCATGTGAATAAGCTCAGATTTGTTTTTTGTTTTCAAGTTTTTCCCTGTTCTCCAGTGACATTGTAATTTTAAGAAGGCTGCTGCATTGCATAAAGTGAATCCAAATGTCCACAGCTTCATTTTTTAAGTGACCACATCAAAGCTGAAAATAGGCACAACTATTAAAAGCTGATCTTTACAAATCCCAGCAACAAGCATGTCTTATTGGTTCCTATCTCAGAACGCTCATTTCATCCTGGATTTTATAATATCAGTTGAAAGGTTTAGGACCTAGCATAAAGAAAAGAAATGCAAGAGACCAAAGATGAATTATACATGGAAAAAGTTAGAGATAGGCTTGAAATTTTTATGCAACTTTCCAATGTGACCTTCTCAGGCAATGGAAAAGTAGCCCTAATAAATCTGAGCTCATTCTTCCCCCATTCCCTCAGGGATCCACCAGATTTACTCCCTTCCATGAAATGTTGTGTATATTAAACACCAAAGGCTCGGTGGGTTGTGGTGGTGGTGGGCTTTTTGCAGACTCTTCTCTTATGCAATGGTTGACTATGACCTAAGTAGAACAATGCATCCCAGCATTATTCTACTTAAGAAATCAATGCTATCCAATTATTTTACTTCTTGACATCCAACTATTAATTTATTTTTCCTGAAGATCTGTTAAAAAACCTTATTTTATTTCAAAAATTGCAGTAAATTATTTAATTAGATCAACTGACTTAAAAAAAATAAATCAAGATATAACAATAATGATGGGGATTTCATTCTTGTCTTTACTCCTGCTTATTTATTGTTTGTACATGATGCACATTTCTGGATCTTTGCCAGCCATAAAAAGTGATTTACTGAACCAAGGAAAGAAAAAAAGAAGACTCAACAGTTAAATAACTTGGGCTTGTTTAATTTATTTACTTTTCTAACAGCTTCCCATTATACCTTCAGCTTGTTATTCATCTGGAGTTGTTAAAGTGCAGATTTAGCCGTACTATATATAAAGTGAAACATTGCAAGTAAATCTTTTTCTTTAACTTTTTGTTTGTTTGGGCATTTTTTTAGTAGGTTTTTGCTGTTGTTGGTTTTGCCTTTGTTTTTAAGTAACATTCATCAGAGGAGAACTCAGGAATGAGGGAGTCATCCACAATAAAAATACCTCCTACTTCAGGACTTCAACAGGAGAAATTTTTTAAACTTGTTGTTGTTGTTGTTAACACAATTTTTATTTTTATTTTTTTTAACACAATTTACTGAGTGAATTGAGGCTCTCCACACCTAAAGTGCATGAAGCAATAACTGACCAGGCATTAAATTCACTTTTAGTGTTCACGCTGGAATACACAGGTGTATTCCAAACTTAGTGGTGCAAGTATTATTTGTTTTTAAACTTTAAAATCAACTTAATTGAAAAAGAGTTGAGAAAAGAAAGGGGGAAATTTTGAGGTTTATTTAATACATTACTTGCACGTTTCATACCTTCATTTTGGGCAGTTACCTGTGAGCTTGGAGTTCTTGCATGTGAAAGAATTATATCAAAACCCTTATCAAATCTATGGCTTTACTGTTTACTTGAGTAAATTAATAAACCAAGCATCTGTTACTCTGAAGGATATAAATAATTTAAGCAGGTCTAATAAAATAAGTATAAAAGCACTATTTCAAAATAAACTAAATGCTGGTACTTGAACATTTTAGCTTAGCATGACAGGAAAAACAAAATATCTGAAAGGTTTGGTGAGTGAACTTCAGGAGAAAGTTATTGTGTTATTGATTTCGAAGCTGGCATACTAATCTGTGATTATTTAAAAGGAGAAATATCTCTGCATAGGAGATAATCTACTTGTCCTATATTCTACATCTCCTGCGAGAATTTTCTTGCTCATGCATAGATAGGGTCTTATCTAGTCCTGACTGAAGTCAATAGCAGGTTGCTTGTTTGGTTTTTAAGTAGCAGCTGCATTGGGTATCTACAAGGAATGAGAAAGTGAAAGGATTACAGTTTTGACCTGTTAAAATTGATTTATAAGAAAGATTCCCCCCCCACCCCCATTATGTCCAAGTGATAAATTGGTCTTTCAGTTAAGGCTGTGTGAAAAACTGATTTATCAATTGTAGCCTGACCAAAAAATTGGAAAATTACCCACTTCAATTAAAATATCCAACGATTTTTGTGGTTTGTTCTTTCTTCACAGACATGAATAAAAATGTATTTTTGGAATGTTTTATGGTAGGAAACAACAGAATAGAAAGATTGAAAGAGGGAAGGAGGAGCAGATGACCCTGAGCAGGACATACACCCAGACAGGGGAGTAGGGCAACATCTCACCTTCTGCCTCAGAAAGACCTCAACAACACCAGCAATCTCTCAGCATTACTGGAACCAGTACAGTATCAGACCTGGTCCACTCTCCATAATCTACTGAAACATCCACTAAAAAGTAGACAAAAGCAGTCAGGAACTCACAACATAGTGGGGACACTGCATTTGGTGAACATTCACACATCTTACAGCCAGAGTTAGGACAGTAATTTGAAGCTAAAACCAAACAGGACTCACCTACATGAGAAGAAATAGGAAGTGGCAAAAGCCCCAAATGGATACATACATCTCAAAATATATATAAAAAACCAAATAACATGGTTGCCAGCAGCAGTACCTTCCCTCAACTCTTTAACCTCAATAACATCACATTTATACCTAATCACATAAATTCAGGAAGCAACGAAGCATCCAAAACTTAAAATGCTAAAAGAAAGGATTTGAGAGAATATGTTCTGAGATCCAGACCCACAGATGAAAGCATCTCTAGATCTGAAGTTATTCAAGGAAAACCAACTAGACAGTCAAGTCAGGTTGTGTTTACATTTACTGGCAATAAGAATTGGACGGGGAAAAAAAAAATCATGCATATATTTCATATGAAGGCAAAGCTCAGCTGAAGTCCTTGTGCCCAGGTCCTGGCCCTACAGGTAGGCACAGCTCACATAAAGCAGGCGTTCACCACTACCACGTGGAAAGTTCTGTCTAGTGCTTCAGCTGAAATTTGCAGCACCTCGTTTCCAAGGGTCCTTTTTCTGTCCTGGGTGGGATGGACAGTTTTGTTCCTCCTACAGAAAAACTGTAAGAATTAGGTTATGGCCTGGTAAGCACCCACAGGAGGCACAACTACCTGCTGAGAACCTGCAGTAACTTACAAACAATGGGTTGGTAGGACCTCATACCAACATTACAGGGAAGGAATTAAACTGCAGCCTGTACTAGAGGACTTAGGAATGCTTCAGATATACCTTCCTCCCAAGGGGAAGAGGAGGGGCAGGAGCTGATCTCTTCTCTCTGACCACCAACAAATGCCAGGAGCAGAGGAAATGGCAGGAAGATGTGGCAGGGGAGGGTGAGGTTGGCCATGAGGAAAAGGTTCTTGAGGCAGAGGGTGGTGGAGCACTGGAACAGGCTCCCCAGGGAGGTGTTCATGGCACCAAGCCTGACAAGATTCCAGCAGCATTTGGCCAAGGCCCTCAGTGACATGTCTGAATCTTGGGATTGAACTCGATGATCCTTGTGGGTCCCTTCCAACACACAACATTCTATGATTCTAAGATACCAAGACACTCTGTCTTTGGGCTGTAGTAGGGAGTGATTTTCACTTCAGTGTAAAATATTTTGGTGCTGCTGATATGTCAAGGCTCTCACATACAGAAAGTCAGAGGGCAAAGCAAAACACTGAGCAGTTGAAACCAAAAATATCACTGAGAAGTCTAGGAAATAAATGAACAAGAAATATGGAATCTGTCCGTTATTTGGTAAGGATGAAGATATTCTTCTCAGTAGCTCACTGAATGGCAAGTGACAGGACTGACTCGCTGGATATTCAAATGCCACAGTGCAAGGAGCAGACGTTTAGGTAGACATCTCCCACGTGAGCCTGATTACCAGTGTGTAAGACCACTCCAAAGACAACAGCAAATAATACAGCCTACTTTAGAGAGCTAGAATTTATTAATAGCTCAGAACACCCCTTCACTTCAGCTGTCTAACAGTCCTCCACCAAAAGATCTGTGACTATGCAGTGTATTAATAGAAAGTGACTTGCAGTATTCCCACCTGACCCATTCCACCCTTTCTAACCCCAGATCAGCTGTCACCAGTGAGACATTAAAATCCAGCCTCCAGGGAACTGCTACATCTCAGCACCCACTTTCGGGTTTGCTAGCAAATACCTCTTCGCTTGTAACATGCCATGTAATGGTCTTGCTTATTCTAAATGAAGAGTAACAAGGAATGTGAGAGCAAAACCAGATTATGCAATAACAACTCCAATTTCACACCAAAAAAATCTTATAGAGCATTAATTGTAAAAGCTGTTACCAGAATTTAAGCCAAAAGTAGCACTGAGAATAACACAGATGGGATGCTAACACTGAAAACCAACATCGTCCAGGGTTTGCAAAGCACGAGTGCCATCAGCACAGGACATGGATGCTCCAGCCATGCAGCATCCAAGGATGCACACAGGAGTCTGTCTGCTCAGAATCACATTTTCACTGCTACCATTTCCAGCAAAGCCAAGGTTGGGCTTTCAGACCTTCTGCTCTGTCAAGATGAGGGAAGGGAGGGCCATATTGAGGTTGTTCTGATCAGGCACGAGAGGCCGGTTTTGAGCATGGTTATTTGCCTTTTGGGTGAGTTAATGGTCCTCTCTACCAGGCAGAAAGAGAGAGATGGGGTAAGTGAGGGTTTGGAGACATCAAGCCAAGAGTCCTGCAGCCAACTTGCATCCTGTCCACGCAGTCTGAGCAGCCAATTGGAAACCCTACTGCCATCTCCCATCCCACATGCATGGGACCACTTCTCCCTTCCCTGCCCCACCCCACAACCCCACCAGGACACCAACGGGCTGGCATCACTTACTCCAGGCTAATGAATGCTCTCAAATAATTTTAATTCATACTTTTTTTACTTCTGTGCAGCTTTGAGTTCAGTGAAATTTTCTTTTTTCCTCCTCTTGTGATACATTTCATTTCAATAAATACGAAATCTGAAATTAGTTCTCTCATCTTTAACAACAACTACTTAGAGGCGCGTTGAGAGGATTAATTTTGAAGTACTCTCAAAATGTCAAGTGCTTATTAATTATAAGTTAATTGGAGTTAGAATTACACTATGGTAAATAATAATAAATTAACATTGCTGATGGGCAAGAGGGAAGAAGAAGATTTTGAACAGTATTGTTAAGCTGCACACTTTTAACAAGCCTTTTGAAGAAATATAGTCTGACTGATGATGTTCAGTAAATTCACTTCTACAGAGTATTCTTACATACGTAGGGAATTTAAAATTATTTCTTCTCACCTGTCATCTCTGATTCACTTTTGGATTTCTCTAATCTATGGCTTGGAGCAAAAGGCCTCCATGACTTTTAGGAGAAGTACAAGCTTTAGCATCCATTCATCTCAGCTGAGAGTCTTTTAGAGAGTGCCAGATCGCTCACGGAGGATTAAATACATATGGAAAACATCTTTATCCTACAGTGGGAATAAAAGTCGCCTTAGGATTTGTGAGGGTAGCGTGTGTCTAATAATCCAGTTGAGTGGTTAGAGGTGATTGGAACTGAAAAAAAGTGAAGCTGAAATGCTTCCTCTGCAACTGAATCCCCATCTTGAACTTCATCTGTGCTTAAAGGCTCCGGGCAGGAGAGTCATCTATGTGCTCAGAGCAACACACAATTAATGTGTTCGTACTGACATACCCAGCTCTAGGTGTAATCCAACCAACTCCTTGTAGCCAAATACACCAAGAGCCAAAGATCAGATGGTGCAAACAATCCCTTCCTTTCTTCAAACTCCTCTGCACTCCTCTTCTGTATTCCCTCACTGGAGCTTTTTGGTAGTTTCACCTGAAACCAGCAGATCTTGCACAGTGTCTGTGTAATCACATTCGTGCCAGAAAAGGACTGCACATGGAGCAAAAGAAATCCACAGGACCTTCAGCTCAGCCAGGGATTCAAGAAGTCTCCCGTGCTCAGACCTAGAGCACGGTATCATTTTTCCTTCTTGAAAACAAAACCTGCTCCTTTTGCCTGTAAGAAAGACTTTGGCTGAAGAGCATGTAATGGGGTGAGGAACAGCTTCAGCAACTGTTTCCCACCTGCAAGGCCAAACCCAGCCTATGCCGCTCCACCACTTCCTTTTCCCCCTCCCTCTCCATGGCCATACAAACGACAAGAACCACACAGCTGAAGAAACTGGGCTTTGTGGTTCTACCTGGGAGGTAAAACAGCAGCTCTTGGGCTTTACTATTGCTGAATCCCTGAAAGCAAAGTGGGAAGGAGCTCCCTTTCCCAGTAGCAATAGATCACAAAACCACAGAATTGCCTTGATTGGAAAAGCCCTTAAAGCTCATCAAGTCCAACCAGGAACCCAACACTGACAAGTCCCCGACTAACCCATGTCCCTCAGCACTATGTCTACACGACTCTTCAATCCCTCCAGGGATGGGGACTCCACCACTGCCCTGGGCAACCCCTTCCAATGCCTCAGAACCCTTTCAGCAAAGAAATTCTTCCTCACATCCCATCTCAACTGCCCTTGGTGCAACTTGAGGCCATTTCCTCTTGTCCCGTTCCTTGTTCCTTGGTTGAACAGACCCACCCCCACCTCTCTCCACCCTCCTTTCAGGATCAGGCATGAGGGTTTACCACCAGTAACAATTTCTCCTTTTCACTTGTGACTGGTTTTTATTGCTTCCTCAGGGTCACAGGGACAGTGAAGATTATATGCAACACTTACTATCCTGACAAGAATGAAGCTATCCAAGAGTTGCTTCCATCTCCAAAGCTACTTTGACCTCCCTTAGTCAAGCTTTCTGTGGCTGCCTCACAGTCAGCATCCAAGGAACCACCTGACCTCCCAGATGCACCCTGGGAAAAGATGAAGCTCTTCCCAGAAGTTTTCTTTCTGCAGAAGGGCTAAAAAATCTGGCTAGGTTAGTGACACAGCTTCTCAGAGACAGTTACCAGAGAAAAGCAGATGTTCTCTGTACTGGGGCAGCCTCCATCCCTCCTGGCTCCGCAGCTCATCTCCTGAGGATGCTGATGTTGTGTTTGTCCAGAGTGGACCCTAAAGGTTCTGGGAACCTTTACAAAATGTTTAAATTATTTCAATTCCACCTTGTCATTTTAGTTTGAGCTTTAAGTGTTTCAACATCTTCCACATCTGTTCTTAATGTACTAATGTAACTGACAAGAGGAAGATTGAAAGTTATGCATTTTCAGATCAAAGCTAGAATAAGAAACCTTTATGTTTTTACTTGACTTTTTTTTTTTTTCTTTTTCTTCAAAAAAAGCTAACATGAGTGTTAGGTTTCCTATCTATCACCAATTGAAATGTCACTGTTTTACAATTTCATGTAGATGTCAAAAAGGATTATACATTTAGCATTTTTTTGGCAATGGAGATTGACTTTATTTTTCTTTCTAAGAGAGCACATGGGCTACCATCATTTTGGAGAAAACAGACTTTTTAAATCTCTTTTGACTTTTAAAAATCATACTTTAGTAAGAGAGGTACTTTTTATATTCTTTGAAGCCAGAAGTTTGTAGCTTAAACCTGCCAGTAGTTAAGCCTCTTAACTAAAACCAAAGAAAATAAAAAATTAAATCAGAAAGGTTATTGGTATCAATATTCTAAATTACATTTTGAGATCATATCAAGTAAGTAAATGTCCTAACTGAGCCAAATAACACATTTACATACAGTATTATGAGAGGAAATACTGTGCTTCCATTTTACAAACTGTTATTATTTTGTAAAGATATTCTGAATGAGTTCTTCAGTGCCTAAAAAGTTCAGCTTGTTTAAAACACATTTAAATAGAACGTTAACAATAGTATTCAAGGATTTTCTTTTCCTTTTGTTGAATTGAGAAAGGCATCAGCAAGAGCTTTTCATTCTAATTCTTTCATTTGTTAAAATAATCCCCTCGTTCATAAAGCTTGACTAGTAGATTAATCCGAAGTGCCTTTCCAAGGGCCAAATGAACAGTGCTGAAGTGAAGGGAGCAAACTCCCACAATCACAGTCCTCACTCCCCAGACTCTACTGCTGGACATGGACCTTGTCCCCACTGTTTTGATGGTTTCTGCTATGTGTGAGTCACACTTCCACAGTTACACGTCTAAGGCCTACGGCGAAAGCTTTGAATTATAGTTTATCTCATGCTGAAGAAAACAATAAGTATTATCTCAAATGTTATACTGGTTTCCTTGACAAAGATCTTCTGCTTTATTTTCTAAGCCTCCTGTCTAAAATCTGTGCCTGCTTGGTGTAATTCATGATCTAATCAGAGAAGGAACATGACACAAAAGTCTATTTCCTCTGTGACATATAAAAACCATCTTGTGATTTTGTAGAATATAAATACAATGCTTTCCCAAAGCATAAGTGACAGAGTAGATTAATGTTTTACTATTAATGCATAGTGCCCTCACTCCAGTAGTGAGCAATCAAAGGCAATTCATGAGAAATAACCACAAGCTGTTTAACCCGAAGGCCACAGATGCCGTCTGAAAAGACAATGGATATATTAAAACTTGGTAATGTTCTTTGAAAAACATACTCAGTAACCTGGGAGAAAACTTACTGACACTTCACATCAGAGACAGGCAACCACAGCCTAATTTAAAAATTTCTGGACATTAGTCTTCCTAGGTAGGAGGAGGGAAAAATCATTATGCAACTGAATTCCCAGTTCATCTGTCTCTAGTCTTGAAAGAAATGCCAGTAGGATGGCAGTATATTAATCGATTGGTGCTTTGTAACTCACACCAAACCCTCTGTTCTACTCGCTATCTTCATTATTGTAGCTGCACAATTAGAGGTCAAACAATAATAAACCAGCTGATAGCACACAGAGGTGTGTATGTTACACAGAGACAAGGTGGATGAGAGCCTGGTGAGATTATAAATTTTAATTCTGAGAAAAAATTAATGAAAGGAAAGAAAAAAATCAGGTCATGATGATATTTGAAATAATGTGTTTGTCAGGAATTAATTTAGCCTAGTCTTCTTAATACTGCCTATTGAGCATACTTGTCCCAGTTTTTATTCAAAAGAAGTTCTTTATTCATGGACCTGAATTCTAATAATGTTTATAAATCTTGGTAATTGATTAGGACCTATTGTAGAAAGCACTGTATAGACTGCACAAAGCAGAGTCCTTATCCCACAGAGTAGTTTATAATTTATGGATTAGACAGGATCCAATGGGTGGATACAAACAGAATTGCAGAAGAAAACATGATAATATGTCAGTGAGAGCCCTCAGCTCCCTGCTCTAATCACTGGTCATTTGCTGTTGGCATCATTGCAACAGCCAGTGCTAATGAGGCAGCTGAAGGACAGCAGTGATGCTGACTAAATGCATTTCTATATAGAAGCATTCAAATTAAAGATCCAACATCCAAAAGCTACAGAGAAACCAAAATCCCCAGTCACCAGAGGAAAAAAAATATTTTTAATTGTATTAGTTACTCACTGTGTTTGTTGGCTGCTAATGGAAGCACAAATCTTGACGTGATCGTTGGGAAATGCAGATTCATTCCAAAAGTCTGTGTCACTCCCCAGCTGATAACTTTTTACATCTAAATTTAATGACAGTTTGAATAAGAGCTGAGGTCCGAGCTGTCCAGTTTTGGTCTTTTCTACTTCACATTGGAAGTCAAGGCTGCAAAACCACTCTTAGTTGGAAATGACATTTTGGCTCCATGCTGGTCACTCTGTGGGAGCTGGAGGAACAAGGCACCCCCAGAGTGTACAAGTTTTTTTGTGTTTTGTTGGGTTTTTTTTGCCTGGTAAGACTGCTTTCCACAAAAAGCTTTCATTTTCCAACTGGGGATGTAACCAAGAACTAATCTGAAGTAAACACTAACACATGCTCTGCTGAACAAAAAAAAAACCAAAGGGAAATTTTTACAAAAAGCCAGCAAAGCCAGTAAAATAAGAAATAATTCTGAAATTAAATCACTAAATAGAGATTTTGTTTGCAATGTTATCCATGCATGAAGACATTGTTCTGGAATTTTAATCTCAACAAGGAAGTAAAGTTTTATTTCTGGATATCAAGTCCTCAAAACTTTAAACTGACTGATATTTTTCAAAGTATTATTTCTCTGTGATCCAGACCAGACTTTGTTTTTACCTATTACAATATAACCAATATCCAATCACTACACTGTGTAACATAAGTCATGGAAGGAGTTTTCAGTATTTTTTCCTAAGTAGATAGCAGTCATCTTTTTTACAAAATATCATCTCAAAGAAACAATAAAATATTCCAGAAGAAACCATAGGAAATCCCTTGTAGCCCCTTTTCAGCACAGTATTTTTAGTCCACGCTGCATTTCGGAAGCAGCTAAAGTGAATCTGTTTTCTTGACTTGGGTTGCATGCCATAATTTCAAAGACTGGACTCTAACTTGGACCCCTACTACTGAAATACTACAGGTTCACAAAGTGTGTTGGCAAAACGAGATAAATAAATGCATTTTGGAAACTATTTGGGGAGATCTCCTAGTTGTAGTTTAAAACTAGCAGAAAAATTGGCCAACTGCTTTAATATTTTGTACCTCTCCAAACCTACAGAATAAAAACCAAAGCTATAACTGTAGAGAAGTTCATTGGCCATTCTTCATATTTAAGCTCAAACTTAAAACTTTTTTTGTAAGATAGTAAGAATCACTTTTTCTCCATTGTTATAGAAAAATTAAAAAAGACACAACTGTTCTTACAGTTTTGAGATATCAAGAACTGGGGGTGTAAGTTCTATTCCAGACACCGTTTTTCCTATTCTTAACTTGATTTCACTCAGCTTGGGAAAATGTCTTTCATCTTCACAGGCACTCTAAAAAAAATAAAATTAGTATCAAACTAGTTCCCAAAGCTTAAAGGCAACAACAAAAATCAATACTATGCAAACAAATCCTCTCAGCAAAACAACTCTGCAACACTCCTGGAACATCACAGGAGTGTTATAGTTGAGAAGAGTCCCACTGCACAAAGTGAAGGTGCTGAGGAGTAGGATTGTCTTGGAGAGGGCAAGCAGGGCTTGGCTGTTGGATGTTCTAGTTTCTAAGAATAGGGTTGTCTGTCATTTAGAAAGAGGAATAGTACGAGGATGCTGTTGCATAGCTCTGGTTCAGATCATAAAGCACAAATTGATGGAGGAAAGATAGATGGAATATGAAAGGCTAAAGAAAAAAAATCTCATTCATACAAAAATATTCATTTTGCAGAACATATATTATGCCAAGCTTTCAGCCTCCACAAGTGTATAGAACAAATAGGCTGTTACAAAACCAGTCTGATGTCTTAGGAGCGAGCAAAGAGAAAACACTGACTCAAAGACTCCATCTCTCTCTGACCTACTGCAAGAACACCAGGATTCCCATAGCATTTTTTTTTTTTTAAATCAATGGTTCTTTTCACTGGTCTCTCAAGCAAAATTACAGCATCAGTTTGTTCTTCCTGAGTTGACAACACTCTGAATTCTACAACTGGTGGCATTACATTCATGCCCGTGAAAAAAACACTTTACTCATTAGTGCTTTTTGTTTCAAGTGACTAATCCCATTCATCTTTCCCATCTGTTTGAGGATTTCTCTGAACACCAGAACAAATGAGTACATTACACTGTCTCATTAGTCTCAGGGTTTCTCCATAGCAGGGTTGCAGGAGCTTCTTGTGTGCCCACTACAAGGCGATGGTGACAGCCACTAAAAGGCAGCGAGTCCAACGTTAGCACCAGGGTTTGACAAACCTCACAAAGCAGTGGACATCTCAGCCTCACAGGCAAAACTTCAGCAGTTCATGGAATTCAGCTATGAAACAAGGATACGCTTCCAAAATATATTTGCAAGTTACACCAGGAGAATAAACAGTATCCACAGCGTACAACTCCCTTGTACAAACTGACCTCTCAGCTTTTAAGGACAAATCAATCTTCCATTTTAAAATCCACAATTTTCTCCAGATACCAAGAACAATGTAATCCTACCAGACCTCTTCAATTTACCACTTCTGAAGAAAACACTTCTCCAATACTTATTTGCTCTCACAACCATAAAACCTCAAATATTCTTTGCATTTCTATACACATTTATGTCCTCACATAGCCTTACGATTACCTACAGAAGCACACCAAGTGCCCAGCTTATCACTCCTTCTGAAGGAAATGGCCACTCTTCCACAAATGCTAATGGCTTGTTCCAGAGATATTTATTTTTAATATTACAGCACTTGCATGGAATTAAAGTAAATAAATAAATAAAAATTACTCATAGTGGAGATGATATAACCATTTAGATAACGGAAAAAAATTGCTGATGTGGCTTTGTTTGTTTGTTGGGATTTTTTTGCTTAGGCAAATGCTTTTTACAGGAAGATAAGGTTCCTTGTGAGGTCATCACATTACAATTGCTATTTCCAATGGCAAAATATGTCCATCCCTAGAGCTTGTCTAAATACTACGTGGGACATGGAGCTTGAGAAAAAGTTTTGTTTCTTTTTTTTTGTGAATTAACTGCATTTCACTGTGATATTTCTAAGTTAAAAATAGCTTCAATACTCCATTCCAACACAAGTTGCTGGAGTGTTGCACACAGCTAAAAGCTCTGTGTAGAGTGACTTTCCTTCTGCTCCTGCACCACCCATCCTGCTCTCCCCTCTGCTTTCTCCACTACTGCTTCACCAGGGCTGGGGGAGGAAGAGGAGAGCAGGAAGAAAATGTCATGTCAGAACCCTACTCTGCTCCCTGACCTACCATCTTCTTCCCTTCAGATTAAGGAAAAAGCACTGAAAACAAAATAAAGAATATCTACATCAACTGTTTCTAATAAAATGTAAAGTTTCTCTGGTAACCAGTAGAATATTACCTTAAGTCTAATGTATTTTTTTTTCTCTTCAGTAAAGCAACACATAACACACAGCAAAGTAACAGTTTTACAACTGATAATATTTTATGTTCCCCGCTTCAGTGTTCCTAAGTAGCATTTTTGAAGTTTTGGGTTTGTACTTTTTTTTAGGTCTTTTCCTGCAACTACAGGATTTGCTAAGCTAGAGTGGATTTACCAACTTCAACTGGACTACTCTCCTGTTTTAAGATCAGGGATATGCCTCTGGTTTTTTGAACTGGAGTCTCAAAATTTTTGGTTTTGACACACATTCTCTTTCCACTCTTTGGAAATCTGCTAAAAAGACACTGCAAGGACTTTCACTACTGCTTGCAGATATTTTTTTTTTTCTTGTGATAAAGTCACTGAAGATGTTTAAAGTGTTTGGGAAAAGTAATTTCTTTCAGCTACTGACTAGTTGATGAGAACAGAAGCATTTACTGAAACAGAATAGATTCAACCTGTATCTCTATATGTATTTGAGATTGTTAGCACTAGTTTTGCAGTTCCTCTGAACTACATCTAGTTTTTTGGATGGCTTTTAAGAAACCATCCCATGAAATACTCTGGAAGACATTGGAAGATACAGCTCTATAGCCAGCTGTGAAACAAGCAGTCTGGTTTATGTCAGGGACTTAAGAGTAATGCAAAAGTTCATTAACAAAAGCATGAAGATGAGTGCAAATGGAAAAGAATGTATGAAAGGGTCAGACAGCAGAACGGGTTTTAAGACATAGCATCAGTTAATTGCTACACACCCCGAGTGTGTGGTTCCACTCAAATGGCAACGGGGTAAGAAGAAGAAGGAGTTTCTTCCTCAGGTAAGATGACATGAAGTAAAACTTACCCTACAGCTTAGAAGATCAAAAAGCTAAGTGATGCTCTAGCTCTGCCTGGGGACCTGCCAATCTCCAAATGCATCTTTGCTGACACCACACTGAAAATGATAAAAGTATTAAGTGAGCAGGTTCTTTGTGTCTACATTTCCTTGGACTTCTTGCTTTCTAAAGTAACTTCTATAATCAAAGGTGAAATAAGTATGAAGTCCAACAGCAGGTTTTTTGGTTAGGTTTTTTTTGTGGGGAGGTGTTTGTAAAATTGTGGGTTTTGGCTGTTCAAACATGCTCAAGGAGAATGAACTTGATGTAAAGAGCTCACATCAGAAGGACAAGCAGCTGACTCTAAACATTTATGTCCTCATTCATCTGAAACCTACAGTAAGACATGAGGGGTGGGGGGAAACCACCTAAATTGAGGTGTAATTCAGGGGCAGGAGTTTAAATACACCAGTGACTTAAGCACTTATCTCCAAGCACCTTTGTTCTAAACTGCAGTGATCTTCAGTCCAGGTGGTCCTGACAGTGACCCCATCACTGCCAAACTTTCAATTGTTTTTGGAAAGTAGAGAATTTAGCCATGGTCTCAGTGTTCAGGGTATGACTTCTCTGTCCCGCTTGAATAATTCGAATCGTGTCTAAAATAGCAGAAAGTTGTGTGTGAAAGTCTGAGTAAATGGGATTCACCTATTCAGCAGG